>NW_028186648.1:103035-158951 GCF_003343005.1 Rhea americana
CTGCTGCGGCACCTGCTCTTCAAGCTGCGGGCGACCGGGCCGGTCACGGTGGCCGAGTACATGCGGGAGGCGCTCACCAACCCCGGCCAGGTGCGGGGCGGCGGCCGGGCGGCGCCGGGGCCGGCGGCCGCGGCTCGGGCCTGACTCTCCCCGTGCCTCCCGCAGGGCTACTACTCCCGCGGCGGCGGCATCGGCGAGAGCGGGGACTTCGTCACGGCGCCCGAGATCAGCCAGGTGTTGGGAGAGGTAACGCGCGGCCGCCGGGCCGCTCGGGGGCCGGCAAGAAACCTTCGGGCGGAGAGGAGGCAGCGGGCGTTCTGGGCGGTGGGAAGGCTGCGAAGGGGGAGGCTTGTTCTGCGGCTGGGGACATCGTCTGTGCTGATGAGCGTTACTCACTTTCGTACAGAACATGTTTATAAGCAAAAAAAAAAAAAAAAAAGTATATTCCCCTCCCTGTTTTTCTATTCAAACTGTTTAACTTCTCTATCCAAAATCAAAAAATCAACGCGGTTTGTTCTGGGTTGTACATCACTTCCAGCAGTGAAGTTGGGCCTGGTTCTAGTCATGGTGACACACTGGTAAATGTATTGCCATCAGGAACAGTTGTTACATAGGTAATTGGTAGTGACTTTTTTATTGTAGTCTTAGCTAAATTCCTTTTGATGCACTAGACAGATTCTGCTGGGTTGACCGCAAACAATCACAGGTTTTAATACTTAAACAGAATAGATGTAATGTTACCTATTGTAATAATTTTTCATCATAGAATCTTGCATTAAAATTTTGAGAGAGACCATTGCATAATATCTTAGTATCAGGTGAAAAGCAGGTGTCACTTTCTGCAAATTGTAAAGTTTTATTTCTTATTTGCATTATTTTTGTCAGTTAATAGGAATATGGTACATTAGTGAATGGATAGCTACTGGCAAACCTAAGGCATTTCAGCTGGTGGAACTGGGCCCAGGAAGGGGCACCCTTACTGATGATATATTACGGGTAGGTTAAAAAAAAATAATAATATTCTTTCTATTTCTGCTTTATTTCCCAGAAACATCAAAAGCTGAAATAAAGAATGCAATTGTGCTATATAATTTAAATCTTCCTAGTAACCAAATCATTTCACTTTACAGTAAACTTGCAGCTTAGATGCTAATTAAAATATATGCTTGCTTCTTCTACCATAATGAAGAGAGTGGGTCTTTGAATTGAAAGTAGGACACAGGCCAGTGTTTGCCTGCTTTATGCATGCACACAGCGCTCCAAATAAAACTTAACAGAAAGGGCGGGAATATTTCATTCCAAATTATTTATTTATAGGAAAGCCAATTTGTCTAGAAGAAGCTTAACAGCTTTTATTAAAATTGAGTTAGGAATTCCTGCTTTCTTCTGGAGGAGCATTGAGAGGATTTTCCTAAGTGAAAGCCAATTAAATCTCTAATCTTGAATCTAAATAAGGAGACAACTTTCCTATTTTTCATTCTTAATTCTTTATTGTATACAACATGTGGCTGTGCCTAATGGAATTCATCTGTGTTTGTAGGTCTTCAACCAGCTTGCCTCTTTACTTAGTAAATGTGATGTTTCTATTCATCTGGTAGAAGTGAGTCCCAAACTCAGCGAGATCCAGGCACTGATGCTGACAGGAGAGAAGCTGCAGTCAAACCCTGAGGACAAATTTGCTTACATGAAAGGCATTAGTAAGACTGGAATTCCAATTTTCTGGTACAGAGACATTCAAGATGTACCACAAGGTAAGGAACTTGTAGTTGTTATTACAGCAATCGTATTATCTTCCTTTTGCAGTTTTTGACAATTGAGGACAGCTTTGCAAGCCCTCATAATAGCTAGAAATCAATTAACGTGCATATTAGCTCCTACTTCTTGTGTGAACCTGAGACAGGATCTTGACTTATAATGGCTACCAGTTCTGACTGCCTTCATTTTGGAATAGTAACCCAGTTTCATATACTTTTGACCATTCTTTGCATGGGTAACCATTTACTGGCTTTGATGCCTTAACATTAGTAAAGGAATTCAAAAATCCTAAAAAAACATGCATTGGCAGCTAGCTGTGGAAATGCTGTCTTTGATGTTTTTGAGCTGGGAATAATGATAATTATTTCATAGTGACATTAACTAGCTTAATTAAAATTAATTTTAAAAAATGCTTTTTTTTTCAACTGGAAGCTGTTATGAAGCACTATGTTGAAACAAATACTTTAATTTATTCTTTTTTCCCTTTCTACAGGTTACAGCTTTTATTTAGCGCATGAGTTTTTTGATGCCCTGCCCATACATAAGTTTCAGGTATAACAAGAAGATAATTGTGAATGTGATCACATAGTTAAAGGCCTTGCCTCTTTAAGGAAGAGGATTATGCTGACAAATCAGACCTGTCCATTGACTATGGCAGTAGAATGTTTCTAACCAAACCTGGACAAAGTAAGGTTTACTTCAGCTGATAATTGTAAAATTAAGTGTTCATGAATGGCAAAGCTTGTAGTAAAGATTCCATTTTGCTTAGATAGGTCTCTTAAGTTTTTTTCTTTTCTTTTTACTATTTATGCTACATTAATAAGCATTTAATTTCAGTGTTATTTTATGTATCACTAGTAACAGACAATCTGAGCTCTAAAAGTCTTTCATTTATATGGTGTAGCAAAACAATGGAAATAGCAAACTAAAGCCAGTTAGGTTTTAGAAGAAACACTTTCAACTTCAATTTTATAACAAAAGAAGTTATTCGTGGTTCTACCAATGACTTTGATAACTAGTTAAGTTAAACATTGCACTAGGCTGAGCTACTGTCAATAGATGAGGCAGCATTTCCTGTGTATCCTATCATAGTATCACTTGTTCAAGTATAATTAAATCTGTATTTGTTGACTCTACAGGCCAGGCTCTAGCACAAGCTTTTACCAAGACAGTTATTGGAATTAAATAGGAAAGGATAATTGTTGTTAATAGCATATTATGTTCTTAGAATTTCTGTGGAAAATATACTAATCTGTTTGACATATCAGTTGAATTGAATAAACAAGATACTGTGTCCTCATTAGAACAGAAAATCAGTACTCTGGGTTCATTAAACAGAGAACAGAAAAAGGCTGGCGTGAAGTGTTGGTTGATATAGATCCAGAAGTTCCTGACCAGCTTCGTTTTGTCCTGGCACCATCTAGCACCCCTGCAACGGAAAATTTTATTCAGGTAAGGTCATAACTACCAAAGTTAATACTTAGAATGTTACTGACTCTTTCAGGTATGTTTATTGCCTCTCAGTTACTTCAGCAGGAAGGGAAGGACTCTCAAAAGTTTTTAGTGAGCAAATACAGCTTAGGGTTTCCGTTGTACAGCAACTTTCATCAGCACTTAATCTTGTGAACATAACACAAAAATAAGTGGGTACATCAAAACTTACAAAATCAGGACTAAAACATACAAAATACAAAATAGACAATAAACTGAGGCAGCAAGTGACAATGACTTATAGAAAGTGACAGGGACAGTTCAATATCTCATTGTCATGAGATCACCATCTCAACAGTGGTCCACAACCTTCCATGAATTTCTTCTGCTATATTCATCTTTGAAAAAAAATGTATATTAGATACTTGCCATTAGAGTTCACTTGATTTTTTTTTTTTAATTACAAAATGAAACAATTGGGATTAAAACCAGCTTTAGAGTTTCACACAGAAAGGCCTTCTGGGCAGGTAGAATGGGAACTTTTGAAGCACTTCTGAAGCACTATTTTCATTCTTGGTTTTAATACTGTAGTAAGTTAGTTCCTGGCTGAGGCAGGTATGCTCGCTGCTTAAAAAGAAACCCTCTTAGTTTCAGTCAACTCTCGATTGTACAAGAGATGAAGGGAATCAAGACTATTTGAAAACTTTAACTGAAAATAACCATTAGCAGAAGCTATCTCCATCTGTAGGTAGCTTAGAAGGCACTTGTGGGCCTCTGTGTCCAAATAAAGTGACAGTATGCCCAAGAAATAAAGTATAAAGAACTCCTGCCCAAACTTGTTTGCTCATACTTTTGAGCAAATGTTTTGATTTGTGGATTGTTACTGATCTTTGCATTGTGCACTAGCCTGAAGAAACAAGAGATCATGTGGAAGTATGTCCTGAGGCTGGTGTCCTCATTCAGACACTTGCCAGCCGTCTAGAAAAACATGGTGGGGCTGCTCTGATTGCTGATTATGGTCATGATGGAACCAAAACTGACACTTTCAGGGTAAGGTGTACACTTAAAGCATTCTTACCTTCTAATTTTTACTGTCACTATTAATAATTTAAAAACCTTCCTGCAAGAGAAAGATCTTAGGTAGATATAATAGTAAAAACTATTATGCTGCAACCAGAAGACTGAATAATTGAGTTCTCATTTAATCTTCCTGTCTGACAGAAACCCCTATTGTACTGCTTAATCTGAGCCCCTTCTGTATTTAGCAAATTACACTTTGAAGGTTTGAGATATTACACATGACTTTAGCCCTCCCCCCAACTTAGTCTTTGCTAGACCCAGCTGTGGTAGTCAGGAGTACAGCGGAGTGCCATCTTCCAATGTAATTTTTCAGGGTTTCCAGAATCATAAACTTCATGATGTGCTGAAAGCTCCAGGTACAGCAGACCTGACTGCAGATGTTGACTTCAGCTATCTTCGGAAGATGACACAGGGAAGAACAGCCACATTAGGCCCCATAAAACAACGGGAATTTTTAAAAAACATGGGCATTGACCTCCGGTTGCAGGTAATGATCATGCTTGCAGGTACAAGAACACTTCTAATCTATGAGTGATACTCAGAAGCAGCAAGAGAGCTTTGTTTAAAAATCTGACTGTATACAAACTTGTTCAAAACAGCACATCAGTCTGAGATAGCCTGAAAGTGTTTGCTTCTCTCAGATGTTAGTTACTCTGGATCTCTCAAAGTAAACACTATTACATTCAAGAGCATTCCATGCAAGTTTGCAACACACACTCATGTATGAGGTCCAGCAAGGACCTCACTAATTCTACTACTGGACATCATTCCCCTGAAACTGGGGTAAATAAAAGGAAG
The DNA here is from genome assembly GCF_003343005.1 of Rhea americana. NCBI lineage: Eukaryota > Metazoa > Chordata > Aves > Rheiformes > Rheidae > Rhea > Rhea americana. The sequence goes on from NW_028186648.1 coordinate 108,100, forward strand.
CGGTAAGAGACTGCAGGTGTGAGGGAGCTTGTCAAAGCAGGGAAGGCTACAACATGCATTATGTTTTCTTTTTAGGTGCTCCTGCAGAATTCACAGGACGCAGCAACACGGGAGCAGTTACTTCACAGCTATGATATGCTGATGAACCCCCAAAAAATGGGAGATTGTTTTAATTTTTTTGCCCTGCTGCCTCATCACAGACTTACGCATCCTGACAAGAAACATAATCCCCAGTCAAGAGCTCCCCTAGTCCCTGTTGCTGGATTTGGTGAACTTTTACTGAAGTAAGTTCAAATACTATACCAAAATGCCTTGTAGCAGAAGCTTTCAGTTATTAAAATAATCAAAAGAAACTGATTTGAATCCTGTGCATTTCATGGTTTCACACACCACATTTTGCAGTAGTGTACTCAGAAAATAACTAGATACGCAGAAAGAATTAAACAATTTATGAACTGTCTTTGAACTGAAAGCACATGAAATGTCACACTTTATTTCTCCAGGCAATTTTCTCAAGACAGTCCATACTTTAGGGCTTAGGGACTCTTTTGGGGGAGCTAAACCAGAGTAAAGCTAGTGCAACACACCAGATCTATTCATGGACCTAATAAAACCAGTGTGTAGAAACCAAGAACTGTATCTACAGAAACAAAGGAGTGTAGAACAGAGAATGAAAACCAGTTTCAGAGGTTCTGCTATAGACCTAAGAGAAATATTCACCAGTAGAACACAGTTAAAACAGTTCTTCCTGCATCAAAGCCAAACACATGCTCTGATGCTTTAAATATACTCAGCCACAATACTTGTGCAAAACACTATAGTCATTTACCACTATACTCTTCATAAAAATATCTTCAAGGGTGTCAGTATGTGAAGAGTTACTAGTTACAGTGCAGCTACTAGTATGCCCACAGTTGAGTTCTTACTAATGACACACACAGAGGAAGTGCCAAGAAACAATTTTTAGGAACATCTGAAGTAGGAGAGAATCCATGCAGATAAAAAAGGACAAGTCTGATAGGGAAATAAATTTTATTTTCAAGCTTATCAGAGGATATTTACAAACACAGGGATGTATAAAAATATAAAAGTACTTGACAGTGTCCTTTCAAGCCTATAAATTTTACATGAGCTTTTTTCTAGCATCATTGTAGCACTATTTCTTGAATGAATGCAACTTAATTCATCTAGGGGTAAGGATATTAAACAATGAATCTTACTGCTGTCAAAGTTTGCAGTAAAGGTAGAAAAAAAGGGAATAAAGTCAGCTATTTTTACTACTCAATGGAAGTAAGTTTATTTCTAATATATGTCTGATTTTTTGGTTCCTCAACTACTAGCTAGTGGCTTCTATCATCTGACCCTATAAGTCTGCATGTATTGTCAGGCAATCTACTACTCCAAAAAGCTTTTTTTATTTTTTTTAAATACAACTTGAATAATAAATAGCTCATTGTTTAATTTTCTGGAGCAGAGCAGACTTCAGAGGGACAGACTCCAGCCAGGCTTTTTACTTCACTGTTGTCCCATCTTTCCCCTCCCCTATCCCTGTTGTGCTTTTCAAACTGAGCTGTTTTTTTCCCTTAAAGAAAAGGGGGAAAACCCGAAATGACAGCTCCAGTAAAAAATCTGAAGTTTAAAAGCAGAATATATCTACATTATTACAGTTGGGATGGAAGATAGCAATGGCTTCACTGAAGTCTGGTCATTTGATTGGTGGAAGTTAGGAAAAAAAAAAAAGTGCTGCTTCCCTTACCAGACCTGGGCAAATACTAACTAGCCCACCAATTTCTGAGGTGATCATTCTGGTTCCAGAGTTACAAAAATACTGCCTCTCTCAGAGAAGAATCAATCTTGAAACCTTGCCTTAACAGGATGGCAAGGTTAAGGGACAAATTTGGCCCTTTTTAAATTCCTTTATGCTGTTTTAACAGCATAAAAAGGAGAGAATGACCCTCAGTGCAGGAGTGGCATGGACTGCTGTCAGGCAAGTCCCCTGCACAAACCTGAGAAAAACAAGTGTGCTAGGAGAGAGGATGAAAGAGGATAGGAAGGGCTGAAATACTCTGCCCATTGGTGGCTGTAGAGAACTGTCACACAGATTGCACTGAATGTTTTGTGCAGATTCCAGCCCTGCATGTTCAACTTTAACAACTTAGATACCTACGAAATGCAGCAGTTACATTAAAGGCAACAGGAAAGGAAAAGGTAGGTTAAAGGCCCAGACTTGCCCTTAGGGACATATCTCTGCAGTTCCCACTGACTATACTGCCAGTTTACTGTGCATCCGAAAGCAGTGCCAGCATTGAAACAACCTTGTAAGATTTTATGAACATGTAACAGCTTAGAAACAGTCTGCTCAATGACTTCCTTACCTCAAACAACAGTAAAAAAAATAGAAAAGAACACAACCAACTTGCAGGAGAGAGAAGCTACTCCCCAAAGCCTCCCACTGCCTTTGCGGCTCAAGCCTATATCAGTACTGAAAAAGTTACTTTGAGCCAAGCTCCAGTTAAGCAGCCTGACACCATATCAGGGATATGTACAGCCATCCAGCAGCATGAAGCTGTTACCCACAAGAAAAAGAGACTTTTTTTTTTTAATAAGAGGAAAAAAAAATACCTTCCTTTTACTTCTATCTGCATTTAGCATAGAAGGCCTCAAACTTCCTTGAAATATCACATACTTTTAACTGATAGGCTATCCTCCGAGAATCATTTCCAAAGAAAATTGCTGCTTCTACTCTATTGTGCCACAAGTCCAGTAAGCGGTTGGGAATATATCAACTGAGATGTCTGGAAGAAAAAGAAAAAAAAAAGAAGAAGAACTTGGAGGTTTTGGATGAATTTAAGAGTTGGACTCTTCATTCAGCTCATAAACAGCATTTCTAAGCACAGAAAAGAGGGCAGGAGGGGCTGCAGGTTAAAGTTGGAAGGCAAAGGCCTTTTCTCCTACAGTCCAGCTGCCCTGGTATAACTGGTGTTTTAATAGCCACTGTAACTGCTTAAAACTTAGGAGTGAAGACAGAAGCTAGCAGGATACAAACTGCTCCTGACAAATCTAGGGAAACTTAAAAAATTTTTTTTAAAGTTAATTAATCAAAACAACAAGAGAAAGCAGCATGTATTTTTCACTATTTTTTTTCCACATCCTTCTGCTAGAAATGGTTACTTCAGATTGGAAGGATATGCAACATCAAGTCTTGTGTGCTCCACGTACATTACTCAGGCAAATGAGTAATGCAAATTAAGGCAAAATGCCTTTGGTGTATACATGTCCCAGCCTTGCACAGCAATACATTGTATCATGGGTTATTACTCTATTTTAAGAGATAAAATAAAGGACTTAGCACAGCCTTGATTATCATCTCTTTATCATCTTTTTATCATCAATCTTTAGATTGTCAGCCAGCATTTTAAGAGGAATGTAAGAAATTGTGGGGTTTTCTTTCTTCAGGAAACTGGAAAAAAGTTAAGCTAGGGCAAAGACAGACCTTTAACTGTCTCATCAACAGCAAATTATTCCTTCATCTGTGAAGCTGTATCCAATCCTAAACCACCGTGCTTTGCTATTAAGTCAAAGATATTCTGCATTGATTTCCTTTTACAATCTCTCCACAATGCACAGTCTAGTAAATGGGAAATGTATCTAAAAAAACAGAAAATAGTTCTCTATGGCCTAGTAAATAGGGATTAGGAAACCATTACAAAATTCTTATTGCGTAGACTTAAAAAAAAAAAAAAAAAAAAACTTGAAAAATTCATACAAAGCATTCAGTCTGTACACATTACACCTCAGCGATGGCTTTGTAGCCATACAGCTCAGTGAAATGTTATCCAATAGGGTTTATCCCACTGTTCAATAACTTCATAGTTTAAGTCAGAGATGGAGAAGAGCTTGCCAGATGACAGTCTATGCCCACGCCAGTGCAGTATCCTCTGTAGTTCTGCATACTGAATTATACAAACAGCACTCTAAAAGAGTAACAGTTGTTCCAAAACTTATCTTCAGTTTGCAGTGCCCTTCTCTGCTGCAATTTAGCATAACAAATAAATCAAGGGTCTTCTTCCATGTCATCTGGATTAGGAGCCATAATAAAATGCTGGGGGTACTCAAGGTTGTGTTCATAAGCATGTTCTTTCCAGCGTGCATCATCACTCTCATGGGTAATATAACGCTCTCCAATGCGTGTTTCAAATTCTCTGAGGTCAAGCCAAGTCTGATAATCCTAAGGAGTAAACAAGATTCAAGATAGCTCAAGAAACAGTAGCACAACATTCTCAAAAAGAAATTCAGCAAAGTCTCTCTATTTTTAATATAAATAACCAGAAAATACAATCAACAGGACGTATTACAAAATCAGAGTATGTCTATGCAAAACAGTTCAAAATGAAACAGGCTAGGGTCTAAGCCAGGGATACTATAATTTATGAAAACTTTTCTGTAACTCAAGATAGATATCTAAGCTATACCACAAATTTAAAGTTATGTAAACATACATGAAATACTACTCTAATGTCTGTACTCAAATTGGATTTTTCCCTCAATTTCTTCTAATTTATTTGTGTGCATGAATATATATACACACATGTAGTATTATGAAACTACTGTGAAAAGAACGAGTCGAACAATCAGATAAATTCTATTTCAAACCACAATCTTCTAAAATGACTACAAGCTGTGGCACGCATTTATGGCCGTCCACTTGAGCACTGAAGAATATTCGTCTCTATACTGCATTTCAGTGGAGCTCCATGCACCATTGCTAGCATTCAGGAAAGGCAGGTGCCAGCAAGGTAAAACTTTATGGTAGTGTCAGGCAAAAAGTAAGAAAAGTTACAGTAAGGGAGGGCCAAAATTTCACCCAAGAAAAGAAACAAGCCATTAACAGATGGGCAGAATCCCAGAATGCATAAAATATTAAGTTGAAAGTGTTAAACAAAAATACTCAACCCCCCACAGATATTTGTTAACAAATAGTAAGTTTTTGTAAGCCTCTGAAGGATTTCATCCAAGAATCTTTATTCACCCAATACAGAACACAAAATTTATAAGCACAATAAAAAAGGCAGATGATTTTACCTGTAACCATGGGTGACTAAGAGACTTGTCAACACTGAAACGTTTTCTCATCTTCACTTGAAGCAAATTATTTATTAAATCAATGGCTGACAAAAAAACAGGAAAATAAATTACTTCGTTTAAATACCAATCTGTAGCTTCATTCACAAACAGCAGTGAAAGGCAGGAGTGGTTATCCTACTGAACTCTACTAAGTAGTAAGTTACTAAACTAAATCAAGCTCTTTAATTTTATATTTAGCTTTACTCTTGTTAAATAATGCTAGAAAACAAGAATGAGGTACCTTTTTTTTTTTTTTCTTAAATGGAAACAGTGAGAGCTTTACCATGTTACTTGTTAACTTCTTTCCTACTGATTTCAGTTATTTTCAAAAGTGCCTAAACAACCTGAGCATAATTCTGTGTTCCAAAGTGAGGCAGGTGCTTTCACTATATACTTTGCATATGTTCCACATATATCTGTGTGTTAATCGTATATATATTACTAATAAAGAAGTTGGTATTAAAGAATTCTAAAGAATAACCTTGTAAACTTGTAGGACATTCAGATCTGACATCCAGGTTTAGCCTCACCTAAGGTACAAAATAAAATTCTGGATCCAATTTTGAATCCACTTCTGTAATTATATCTCAGCTTAAGCCAAACACATTTTGAGATCAGTGTTCAGCAAATATTCATGCAAGATTTAACTTTCCATTGGGATTTTTGGAGGAGCGAACTAAGCCAACTTTTTATCACAGCAGAAAAATAATTGCATGTGCAAGGGCTGGGGTAAATATTTATTACACCAGCTTTTCTTACTAAATCTCTTGACTCCTCCTCCCCTGAAAATGATCCAAAATACTAGAACTGCCACTTTATGTTTCACAAATACATAAATACATACCAGCTCGTATTTATCCATGTTGGCAAAGTCTACCGTAATCAAATTATCAGTAATTTTCACACTCCCGTCTGAGTCAAACTTGTAGTTTAAGCATTTGAATGAGTTACTATGCAGATAAAGACATTGTAATACAGAAAATTTGTTTCTTTACCTTCACTAGAAATTTCCTTCCAGGGATTTGGTGGGTACATAAATGCTGCATTTTGAATCTGATCATTTATATCCTCATCTTCATTAAATGGGAATGTACCACTAAGGCTCACATAGACAATAACTCCTACTGACCACATGTCTAGAGAGCGGTTGTAACCTTTACTTCTGAGCACTTCAGGGGCAAGATAAGCAGGTGTCCCCACCACAGAGCGCCTGAAAGATTTTTCACCAATGATGCGTGCAAAGCCAAAATCACAGAGCTTCACCTGCAACAGAAGCATATTTAAAACTGAGAAGTCTCTGGTTCATCTCCGAAGTACACTACTGCCCAAGACCAGGTGGTACTAGATACTGTTTCCACCATTAGTTAAATCTGGTGTGCACTAAATAAACAGGGACAAAATGTGACAAACTGCAACTTAAAACCCTAACCGACTGGCTTATGCAGACTGTGGATCAAACATGCTTCAGAAGGTGATCTGAACTGGCGTTGTGCAGACTCAGGTCTGAGGCAGTTTGTACACACAGCCACAAGTGAGCAAATAAAGACTGCAAACTCTGCTGTAGATCCAGCTCATTTTCAGAGGCAGATTAGCACCTTCACACAGTGCAGAACCCAAGTGGAAAAGGTGCATGAATTCCAGCCAGCTCACATGCCTCTTAACCATATTTCTGAAACTAGAGGTACGAGGGAAACTTATGCAGAAATCACAGGCTGAATTTTTGCTAGAGCTCAGATTTAGCTAGCTCTGGGCAGAACAATCCTAGAATCATCCAGGCAGAATCATGAAGATTTTAGCATCAGTGCAGGCATAGTTGTTAATGCTATGCCTGCACTGATGCTAAAATCTTCATGGTTCTGGGAAAGCTTCTATCTTGAACACAGTAGACACTTATGTGGATCACAAGGTCTACACCAAGTACAACACTAAGCCCAAGTTAACAAGCCCAGGGTGTAAGAGAAAGCAGTGTGCTAAAGGCATCCTGGTGGTTCTCCTGAATCCACTCCACATAACATTAATCTCATGTGACCTGAACTAATTCCCTGAAGTAGCATAGTAGCTGTTCATTTCTGCACATCCTCCCCAGTATCCATAGTATTTGAGGTATCTATGGTAGAGTTGGCTGGGGTAAGTGTGGGCACTATGTAAATATTAATATTGCTAAATAGCATTGGTTGTAGAGAAATTAGCTATTTAGTTTATATTACAATGCAATATCACACATATTGATAATGAAGAACCCCAAGACAGACAAATGAACCAGCCCTTTTCACAACAGCTTATAAGCAAGCTCTTGTGACAGACAACAGTCAGAAGGAAGCAGAGGTGCACAACAGGGAAGAAGTTATTTCCTAAGATCAGACAGCACTGGAACAGAAATGAGGATTTGTTTTGAAGCTTCTAGCCCAGTGCCTTTTCCTCTGGGCTATGCTGTCTCTATTAGTGACCTATTTTTGGAGTTAACACAGAAGACCACTCAAGAAAATTACATTTGATGGCCTCACTAATACAGAACATCAATTTCCATGCACTATTCACGAGCAGAAAAAAAAAAAAAAAAATACAGGCAGTCTCTGCGCCTTGCTGAATGCTGGCAGAAGTTGTACTTCTCATTCTCCTTGGAAGAAAAACATGCTGTATAGCATTGTTGTGAGACAGGATCCATGTTTGAAGGGAAAAACCTGACAGACTGTTGAAGATAAATCTAGTAGGCTAAGAGGTGGAATTAAAAGACAATTCAATACACATACTGGTACTAGTAATTCTAGACTAAGTCAGTTGAACTATTCCACGATTTACCCCATTTTAAGCTGAAGTGCCTATATTTCCTTAACAAAGAACAACAAAAAGTGATGAAAGAAGTTTTTTTTCCTTTTTTTTTTTTTTTTTTTTTAATCTTTACTCACTTGAGGGAATGGCTCTGCTGATGCTAGTAGTACATTTTCTGGTTTTAAATCACAGTGCACAATATTTTTGAAATGTAAATTTCTCAAAGCAACAAGTATCTACAAAAAAGAAGGAACATTTTCAAAACCAGTCATCTGACTGAAAACGTCTTAAGCATCAAAAGCCACACACACTAAGCAGTACAAAACTTGTATCTGCACAGTCTTCAAGAGTTAATCTATTTATATAGTACAAGTATTATTTTTGCCACTGTATCAAGACTTTGAACTGACAATTTTTATTTTTCTTTTTAACCTGAAGACCACACATTAGGTTCTTCTGAATGCTAAGCTTTCTGACAAGCATCTTTGGATGTCCGTAATTTTGTATCTTAGGAAAGAAGGGCAAAAAATTAATATACACAATTCTTTCCAGATTTATTCAACTTCCGTTACCTATGCAGCAGCTGTGCTGTCTCTCTAAAACAACAACACAGAAAACCCCTTCTCTGAACTCCATTCCCATGTAATTATGGAAGACAAATCTAACCTATCCTCTGGAAAAAAAAAAAAAAAAAAAGAGAGACTTGAATGTCAACCTGCGTGACCATGAACTTGGTTATACGTTCTGGCAGCCGACTTTTCTCACTGGAAAGAATCATCTCCAGCATATCGCCATGCAGCTTCTCCATTACAACAAAGACTCGTTCTGGGGTTTCAAACATACATTCCAGGTTTACAATCCCAGGGTGGTGCAAATTCTAAAATAAAGTAGTATAGGTACAACAGTAAACAGCATGAAATATTCTGAATTATGCAGATAATTGCTTTTTGATTTGTAGTTCAATATAAGTGGAGAATTAGAGACAAAAAATAAAATGTCTGAGGCAAAAAGTTAGCTTGAAACATACATGCCTGAACTTGTGAAACATGCCAGCTATCATCATTAAGATGAGTTTGACACTAATTATGCAAACTGATTTTACAGTTAATACACTCAGTAGCTTGAGTACGGAATGCACAACAATAACATCCATAGATCGATGGACCAGTAGTGATAAGAGAGCCAAAAATCACACACATTTTTCTGCTATCAGAGGGAGACACCAGGTTACCAAAGTACACGTGGAGCCCCTACAGGTAGTAGATACTACTGCCAGGTTATCTACTCTACCAAATATTCTAATCCCCACACTTGGTGGAGTCTGTAAGATTGTCTCTTACAGAAAGATTCAGAAGTCACACACACAGATTTAGAAATCAATTCAGAGCACTAACACACATCACAAATAAGATTATAAACAGCTTATTTGAGAAACTGCAATGTGATCTAAAATACTTTTATACCTGGAGAATAGCCACTTCATTACGAAGCTGACTTTCCTGTTTAGTTGGAAACCTCATCTTGTCGATGACTTTGATAGCCACATCCCTTCCAGTCTTCCTATGTTTTCCTAAGAAGAAAGTCAACATCAGACATCAAGATGCAGATACAACTCATAGCTATAAAACATTACAGCAGAAATTCCTTTTGAGAGAAACAAGTGTATTTTGTAGAGGCGTAGAATACATCAGCATTTATACTTAAATTTACAACTGTTATCTAAGTAACAAGAACTGATTAGCCCAAACAGGAAGGCTGTAGATAAACGTAAGTTATTAATACTCTGCTGTCAGGCAGCACATCAACCTTAATTTAAGTTTTCCCTTGCACTAGGGACTTGCAAATTAGCAAGTGCTACTGAAGCCTACAGAATCCTGTCTCTGTCTCTAATGTAAAAAAAAAAAAAAAAAAAAAAAATGTTCAGGACAAACATGAAGAAAAACCTACAAAGTCCTCTCCAGTTGTTTCAGCAAATGCTTTCAAGGGCTCCACAAATGTGGGTTAATTACATGCCACAAAGAATTTGAAAAGGTTAACTCCCAGAAGGCAGACTACTGTTATCAGGAAGCTCTAAAAGACTGTGGTAAGGTAAAAGTGCTGATAATACCAAATACTTCTTGCTGCAACCTGCAACAGCTGATTGAGAAACATTCTGCAATACATAGATATTTCAAGGACTAAGTGACTAGCTTTAACTACTTACCCACATTCCCCACAACTGCTCAACTGTTTTCTTTCACATTCAAATCAGCAAGATTAACAGGAACTCATACTGAAAGGTCTTGACAAGCTAAGAAATTTAGTATTAATCTAATCTAAAACAAGTAAGCCTGTAGCAAAGAACAAAAAATAGTTATCTGTTCAATGACAGGCCCGGAAGCTATTTTAGGGAAAGGGATCACACACGCAGCTACAACGCAAGCGGCACAGGCAAGTCTACTGTCACAGCTAGGCAGAGCTACGGGGAGCCCAGCTACGCTCGCTACCGACCCAGCTAGGCCTCACCTGCTGCTCTGCGGTCAGCACTGGCGGCCGGGGGCTTAGGCAGGGCATGGGGATTGCTCCTGAAGGCTGCTCCACGGAGCAACTAACGTACCTGCCTTAAAGATCATCACGAATAAAGGGTCAAAAACAGGTTTATTTCCACTGGACAAAATATGGTAGATTTAGAGACATGATTCAAGTTCCAAAAGGGTATAACAAGGCTGCCAAATAGACTTGAAGAACAAAAAAAAAATAGTAAAAGAAAATTACATTAGTCCTAAAGAAGTCATTACACTACACAATGGACTGTTATATGAAACAGCATAAAGCCAGAAGTCTGGAAAGATAGTCTTATCTGAGGAGTTCTGTCATTTTGCCTCTGTAACAAATCAGCAATTTCTAGAAAAAGTATTGGAAATCATAGCACCCAGTTATAGCCTATTTAAGCATGATTTTAAAAACCTAAAATGAAGGGAAAGCAATTCTAGCTCCACAAGACATCAAACTATGAAGTGCAGTAGAAATATCATCAGTTATGAACAAGATGCAAAACCTAGAAGACAAATACTAGGTTTCAAAAACTGTAAAAAAGCAGAAAATAAACAGAATATTTACCTACAGAAGCTAGACTAGAGCTAAAATTGAACATGAAGTATGACGACAGAAAGGCAGGTTGAAAAGTCCTTTTCCTATGAAAAATACTAGCATGGTTCGGGGCAAGTTTACTTCACTAAGAAATTTCCAAGAATTTCTTTTTATCCCTCCACATTTTTCAGACCCTTGAAAACTAATCAAAATAGAAAAAAAAATAGAGGAAAAACACTCTCACTGGAAGAAACAGAAGCTGGAAATCATTATCTTCTAATTACTGATTTTCAATTTGTAAAAGTTGAACTTTTGTCCAGAATATAGAATAAAAAGGGGGCTCAAATCTTGTAATAACTAAAATGCTTTCTGCAAAGTATGGGGACACAGCAGTGGAAGCTACTTAACCTATTTTATTTCTCCAAATAAAAGGATTTGTTATTATTATTTCAGTAAGCCTAAAGAGATGAGAAGAGAATATTGTAAATTACCCGATCCAGTCTCCCAAACAACGGCAACAGTTAAGCAATGTGCAGAGCCAGCAAAAGAATTAAAATTCTCTTTTCTTGCTCTTTCAGCTTGTGATTTTATTCTAAGAAACTTGGTACATTATATGTATTTTAACACATAATTAACATGAAAAGATTTAATATATAAAAAAGCTTCTTACAAGTATTTAATATGTAACCATGAAAAATACCAAAATGAAATTTATGTAAAAGGTAATTTAGGAGAGTATATAGAGAAGTAAAGACCAAAACATTAAATACTAAAATATTGTCTGAATTTACAAAACTGCCATTCATGAGAGGGGTATCATACTTGAATCTTTACTTTAAGAAATCAGGGGGTAGGGGCAGGAAGACCTCTCAAGAGCAATGTAAACCAGACCATCAAAAACTTCTGAAGTAATAAGCTATTTAACTGCACAACCAACACACAGAAGAATCAAAGCCACAATGTTTTCTGACTAGAAAAACAACATGACAGAAGTAGAAAGGTTCCCACTTTTAAATCATTAATTATCACTTTTTCTTCCTTTCCAACTTCTTTACACTTTGCATAAAACATGGAATAAAAAGGAGACCAGAGTTCAGATATTATGTTTCTAGAATTTCTTTTGTTCATGGTTTACAAAGAAGTTTTAATATAAGCTTTATATAAAAGAAGTGATAAAGCTACATCTGAAACCCGAAATTGATACCTCTTCACAAATAATTTTCTTCTGCTTTATCCTGCTGAAAGAAATTTGTAGTGAAACCTCATTTCCATATAACAAACTCTTGTTTGTGTCAAAGAACAAACTAGAAAAAAATGTATTCTCCTAATTGTTTTCAGCCACATTATTTCAGATATCAGTTTAAAAATATATATATATAATCAATAGTCTCTTTAAATAAATGACTTCTTATAGTGTATGATATAGACAACAGAATTAGAATTTGTAATATGAAAACCCAAACCACTAACCAAGGCCTGATTTCAAATTAAGAGATTGCTTTATATTCAACTATGGTCCAAATATGAGGTACACTCTAAACTGTTTCTGAGGCAATGCACAACACTGAACATACAAAATGAATTGTAAGAAATACTGTAAATAAAACTGCAAAGAGACTAAATCAAAGTAATTCTAACAAAATTGTTTACAAGTTAAACTTTACCTACACACTCCAGATTCAGCTGAACAAATACGAAAAGGGTAATTGTATCAAGGAAACAGACCCTCCACTTTAACTAAATGTATAATGGAATCTACTATAAATTTACCTCCATATACAATGCCAAACTGACCAGAACCCAGAACTTCATCAGCAAATATCTGGTACACAGAGCTGATATCCTAATGTATGTAAAACAAAAAACAAAACAAAACAAATTAAAAAACAAACAAAAAAAAAATCACAAATTTCAGGAGTAGTCAAAATGCTCATGAGCTTACTGGTTAGTACAAGCTAAGCTGTATTTAAATTACTTGTTAATCAAACTAGGTGAAGGATGTCATCATTAATCCATATAGAGCTGGGGGGAAGGGAAGAACTTTTCTTGAAGAGGTACCACTTAGCTGCACTATATGCAAGAACATGCACTCATATTAACCAACAACTTGCTGAGTGACCAGATGACTTTCAGTTAATGACATAGCAAAGAATTCTTTAGCTACAGCATACCCTAGTGTTGCTTTCTCCTTGAGACTCTATAAATTACTTTTGAGTACGCAGATAAATAAATAATATTGCTATTTGATGTATATGACTCACCACATTCTCCTGGACTTGGCAATTTGAAACAGAGATGCTTAGAGATAATTCCTCTGCAATAAAAAAGAAAGTTGAACAGAATAAGAGAACAGGATATGAGCCTTTGATTGTAAGACCAAAAAAAAAAAAAAAAAAAAAAGATCTTTACTGGCTTCTAACTTGGTCATGGTGAAAGGATTTTCATTGATATTCTGCAGAAATATCATACTCTTGAACTCAAAATTCATAGATTAGATAAATCTTTCTGTTTCACTAATCACAAAAAATAGTAAAACAGCACAAGTGAGTACAGGGTAAAGGGCTGGAGACCAAAAACAGTAATAATATGGTAGCTGTACCGCAGTTCCTTAAACTACCAAGAATTTCAGGTAGTAACAGAAAAATACAGGTAGGAGGATTAGGTAGATCATTTATATTCAAATAAGCATGGCTACTAATTTTCTGAGGCATCAAGATATACAGAAACAATGCATAAGTGTAAGCAAAGAGAAGGAAACAAGTAAGTAGCAGAAGACTCGAAAATCTTATAGAAGGATAGCAATCTCCAGAATTTAAAAATGTATTTAAAAGGTGTAATCTATGGTACTCCACAAGTAGAAATATCAGACAAAGAACTTCTTTTCAGCAGGCAGCAGATATAGGCATGAAGTTTTCATCACAGGAATAAGAGAGATACATCAGGGCAAAAACATCCCTTTTCTTTCCACTTCAAGACAGAGGTAAAGCTTCTCAGACAAATGGACACCTAACATTTGCTATGTTACCTCTCAGAAAACAGACAACAAATTCACATACAACGTAAATATAGAACATACTACAAATTTATTAGCACTCTGGAAAGAGCCTTTATTACCCTAAGATCAGACCTGTTACTCTAGAAACAGTGTTACAGAATGAAGAAAACGCCTGCATCTGATTTTTGCCACCTGCGCTTTAAGTCAAAGAAGGAATTTGCTTAAACACTGCACCTGAAATATGAACTGGAATTACAGCTATGCATATGTTCACTGATTATTGCTCTCTCCTTCAGACTAGTCAAGTCTGCACCGGAGTAAGAGTACACACAGGACACAGATATATGAGAAAACAAGTGAAAAAGCACACAAAAATTACTAAGGACAACACATACATGACAAACTGCAGCAAGACTGAAACAAATTAAATAGGAAACGAAGACCTCATGGTTTTGAAACTGATTAAGAGAACACGTTGAAAACTTGTCCACAAATGTCTGGAGAGTAGAAAATACCTGTTATCTTGTTTTAGGTAGAAGTTGAATTACTCCCTCCAAATAAGCTGATTTTTTCTTAGTGTCTGAAATACGTAAGAATAATGACTGAAAAATTGTCATGTACCTGAAAAAATCAGCATATTTAATGCTAAAATTCATCTAAATTCAATGTCATCTATATCAGATAACAACTTACTCAATTGTTCCTCTGCCTTTAATCTTTCCCTTTGTCCTTTCAGATCAGAAATATGCTACCAAGAGTTCTGCTACCCCATATGCCAAGTACAGGGGCCAGGAAAGATTTTTTTCATCAGACTGGAAGAGCGCCTTAACTTTTTGTTACTTCCTGGCTAGAACATGGCATTAACTAGCTAGCCTGCACGTTCTGGACATTTTCACATGACAAACTCACTACTGCTGCAAGTATTTCCAGTACTAGTAACGTCCTCCTCCTCTCCTGCTCTTTTTATTCTAGAAATAACATATTTGAGGCTTTGGATTGTTTCAAGTAAAAGTCTAAGTTTCTCAAAGGCTCTGGGAACACATTTTATAGCTCACAGAGTGCAAGAAGGAGGGGAAGAACAGACATTTAGTGTTTCAGAGTTTAAAAAACAACTTGCCGACTTGTCTAAGAATATGAAAACACCATTCAATGATTCATAGCAGTTTTTTATACTCCTACAATCCTGAACATGCTAAAATACTTGCCTGTATCTATCCCTGTACCTCTATTTCCTATCACTTTCAACTTTTATTATAAAAACGTGATTCCTTATACCTGCACAAACATCTTTTTTTGAAAAAGTAAACAAATTTTGCAAGTATCAGCAACAGTAAATCTTACATGTTAAAAAGCAAAAAGAGCTTTAGCATATTTATTTGGAATTAATATGGAAAGTGAAGTTCTACATATGTAAAATGCCAGTTATGATATATACTCTCACTAAGTTACAGTTTATTCACTGTAATTAAATACAAACACTAGTACTGACACTTGTTTGTTTACTGTTTTCATACCCTGGTTGTATCTGCAGCAAGTGCTTATGATTAGCATTTACATGTTGTTAACTATTGCTGATGTTACCATTCCTCCAGAGTAACCCGGTAACAGAGATGGAGAAACTAATCCTCCAAGCAAGCATACAGCTAAAAGAGGATAAAGCAGTAGTTGGAAGACAAAAGGAAACTAAAGAATGGAAGCATAAGCCTCAGCCCAGGATGTGAATGAATGTTATTGCAAGAAATTCAAGAGCTGCCTGAGGAGAAAGATCACAGTACATAGCTCAGCAAAGCCTCGATAATGAATTTGGTCCTATGCTAAAGAAAAAAAAGGGAAGCCACAAAAGGAAGAGTGTATTTCTTAGCACCTGCAGCTCAGCAGTTCTTTCTACCACTGGTAGCATTTGCATTTCATCACCAACTCCTTTCCTTCTCTAGCTACAAAGACATCTCACAGATTTGAAAGAATAATGGGAGGTAATACCAGAAAGCATCCAAATCTAAAAGATATAATCTGAAAGGACCTTAAGTATGTTAGAAATACCAAAACCATGGTCCCTTTTTACATCAAGTTCACTATGTATGCATTCTTACACTTTTACGATAAAGCTTTGTAATATGTATTCATATTGAAAATTTGATTCTTAACTACTACTTGATGGTACAACAGATGAAAAGGTTTCCCCAGATACCCTCCACAAAGGTGAGCGCCAGTTTCTAGAAACTTGTGGAAAATTACAGATCCAATTCAGCAGCAAGTTGATATAGCTACTTCATTCTACATAACCATTTTGCTGAAATGGAATCTGTATTATTAACATCTTCAGAATATGAATAATAGTGCCTTGTCTGCCTGCTTACTGTGATCTTTTCCTTGTCCTGCAGCAGTACAAACGCTAGCTTGAGGAGTGACTGGCATCAAAGCCTGACGAATGGCTTTCTCCCAGCCCTGAGCTACGTCAAGTCCAACTCCGGTGGCAGCAAGAACAGGACTGTGATGGCTGCTGCCATTGTTTTCTCCAACAAAGTACACCATCGTGTCAGTGATGATCTCAAAACAGTATGGGTTGCTGCCCTGCACCATGTTTGAAAAATCTCGAGGCTGAGTCACCTGGAGAATTTCTGAAAGCGGAATCTCCTGAAGAAAAATATTAAAGATTAAAAAATGAAAACACAGATAATACTTTAATACACTGATGTTCAGAACTTAAAATGTTTGTAAAGAAATCAAAAGCAAATATATTAAAATATCAAAAATTAAATATCAAGTTTTATAACTAATGTCAAACTGTACACAACCACTAATCCCCCTAACATTCTGAAATCCTCTATACATTTCTAGAAAGAATTCCAACCCCACCGCAGCTCTCTGTACATTTATTATTTTTTATTCATACTCTGTTTATACACAGTATGAAACCCTCACTATATACAAATGATGCACAAGTACAGAATGACCCTGTAGTTTATACAGCCTAACTAAAGATGACCATGACTGGGGGAAGAGGGGGTGTGAAGAAGAGGAAGGGCAGGGAGTGAAAGGACAACATTACAAAGAGGATGTGATTAGGTAAGCTAGTCAACAAGCACCACTTTATAAAACTACATCATTCTTGGTAAAGATTCTCTTTCATATAGATATTAACAATTCCTATCAACCCCTCTAACTTGTCACTGCAAGATCATGGTATAAGCAGCAATAGAGAACAGATCTGAAGAAAGAAATGGTTTTAAGTTTACACTAGCTGGAGAAGGACATTTCACACACATGTGGATGTGTACAAGTGCACATCACTTAAGAGCTGCGAACAAGCAGGTCAAAATCAGGCTGGTATTGGGGACTGGCGGGGGGCAAATAAGAGACAGTAGCTTAAGAAAGAGCAAATAAATGTAGATATAATCACTGAACAATTCTAACAGCAAAGACAAATAACCTGAGATTTAAGCAGGAGTGGGCAAGCTGGAAGAATAAAAGCAGTGGCAGGATAGAGTAACAAGCAAGGAAGGTGTTTTATCAGTTGTATTTTGAATGCACAGGGCAATACAAATACCAGGGAGGTCTGAGAAGAAAAGACTGCATTGGTCAAGATAGGGATGAAAAGGATCTGGACAAGAGTTTAGCTGGGTGTACAGAGAAAAGGCTTGATCTTAGAGATGTTATAGAGGAAGAAGCTGCAAGATTTGGATCCCCACCTGAAGGTGCAAGACAAGAAAAGGAGAAATCCTGTTTATACATTTGAAGACATTTCCTGAATATTCCACCACTAAACACATCACTATATTAACACATGCTAAATTTACTGCTAAGCTTCATTTCCATAAATGCCAAGCTGCATACTAAATTTTCTCTAGATTTTGCTTAAAACTTTCAGTTGTACAGTTGGGAATAATTTTGTTATGGGAACTTCAAAGTAAAATACGTAAGCATGCAAACTTTTAGTCACAACTTATAGAAGGCGAAAATCCTAACTGTTAACTAGGCTAGCCACCAAGTAAACTAACTAGTAATTGTGAAGAAACCTTAATACACTAAGCAATTCAGAAGACCAGTACATATAGAACACAAGGAGACATATAAGCAAGGTGATTAACAAGGGAGCTGCATGCAACTTCTGAGATTGGTCCTTCTAATTACTGGCCAAAGCTTATATAAAAATTTCTTTCAATTTTGATTACAGTATGATAAGCATTATTTCCGTTCCCTTTCTACTTACAGGCACGTTTCAGGTCTTTAAAGCATTTTGAGTAAATCAAGCGCAACATAATTATTACTTATTAATTACCTTGTAATATTTTGTTCCAGATTCATTTTGAAATAGTGTGAGGCATTTGCTGTCCAGTCTCCAGTAATGTCTTTTTCTCTACAAAATGCATAGTATAATAACATAAAGAATAAATCACTGCTAGAACTTTCTTTTCTGTTTATTTAAATGAGAAATGCTTTAAACTACCAAGACCATCAAATAATGTTAATCTACATTGCATCTTAGACTAAATAGATAAAAAGATACTTTGAAATTATAGGGTTTGTTTGTTTTTTTTTTTTCCAACCTCAAGACGAGATTTAAGATTATTTTCATAAACCTGAAAAAAGTATCACTTACCTTACAGTAATTATGGTGACAACAGTTGTTAACTCCTAGAGGAAATAGTCTACACAGGTTTTACAGCAAGTGCACGTGCTCCCAAAAATCATATCATTTTCACTTAGTAATAACTGTGGGCCCCATGCTCGCTTCCTCTGTGCTAATGTCAAACCAGTGTCACAAGGGTTTAAAGACTAAGCAAGCCTAGCGAGTCCTTAATTCTTTTGTCAACACAGAGTTCTAGAAGGTCAAAAGCTCATAGTGGCAGGAAAGAAAGATGGGTTATAAGATTCAAATGAACAAAACATCTTGGGGGGGGGAGGGGGAATCACAACAGACAGCAAATAGCCATTTTATGGAAGCCTCCACCAATAAGTAATACCTTCTCAATCAAAAAAGATACATTTAGAAGTTGTTGCACATAACTATCTTATATTTTAAGCACAAAATCATTCCTGAAAATATTAAGGTTTTTAAAAAGCTAATATGGTTGTATAGATCTAACTTACTTTGCTTGCCCTGTGCCCTTATAGTTTGACACTCATTTTGATTTTCCCATGAGAAAAAAAGAAAACGAAAAAACCCCAAAAAACTATTATGTCTGGCCTAGGATGACAAAGTTTAGAAACACCCTTATTATACTCAATGCAGAGCTTAATTCACTTCAGTCATGGAAATGCAAAGATTATCTGCATGAGTTAGTCAAAGAAAGCTAGCACATGAATAAATTTGACTAGACTGAATTCTAAACCAGGGCTAAATGGAAACTGGGTGAAGGCATATGGGTGAACCTGTCCTTTCGACATGTAAGCTGTTTATTAAATCATAAATCAGGGAAGACTGTTTTTGAGGGGATGGTTAAGGAACAGATTGGTAAGTACTCAGAGATTCAAACTGCTAATACACTAATAGAAGAAAGGAAAGTCTTGGAGTGTAGAAAAACAAGAATACAGACAGTAACAAAAAAAATCTTTATAAAGAGTGAAATACCCTGTTATTCAGGGTCAGCAGAAAGTATACAGACATTGCTGTTAAAATGAATCTCTATGGAAGTGATGGAAAGCCTAAGTTGTTACAGGAATAGGAGATAGTACCATATTGCTGATAGTAGAATGGTCAAGGGAAATCACTGATATTATAACTAAGTAAGAGAAGTAAAATACATCTGTTTAGATAAATGATTTAAGGTAAAATATGAAGAAATCAAAGTCACTGACCAGATTGTCTCTACTAGTATAGTGGACCATCCATCCTTCCTTAACCATTGTACTGCTCTTCCTCTTTGTATGCTTGATGGACTGCACAACCCGCATGAGTGGAATATTATTGCTTGTTGAAGGACTTAAAAAAAACAAACACATTAACATTTAACAAGTTAAAATACAACAGTATTGTATAGTTGTACTGTTGTACAATACATTTAGCCTGTAATTTTCAGAAACAGGGATCTTTCTTCCCATAAAAGTTATTACTTTGACAAACAAGGCCAATTTCTACATGAATGGGTCATCATCAGCATTTGCAATGAGATTCTAAAAAGCTACATATCTAGGGTCCCACTAACTCTCCTAATGCAAGCACTGCAGTACTTATGCTATAGAACACGAGGAAAGAAACACTAGAAAGACAACACCAACAGGAGTCATTCTCTCACAAAACAGCTAACTGTGTGCTTGCATCTTAATCCAGCATAAAACTATGATTAATATCTGTATTGTTATTACTTTCTTTTCTGTATGTTAGTCAATTATGCTATCTCATAATACTGTTGTTACACTAATAAAGCTACCTAATTGTACTTTCAATTTATGAAAATCTAGAAAGGCATTTATGTGTTAATTCAACTCACATCTACACTAGATAATTTATCAATGTTCAGTGATATTAACGGTCACACAGACAAGGCTTGACAATCTTTAATATTCTAATACACTCAGATATACACCTGAACTCCTACACATGTTGCTAGCACACAGGTTTGTAACCACATGAAATCACAAGGCAGAATCAAAGATCAGAATGTAAAGATACTTTAACATAAATTGCAGTTATACCATTGAATTTGCTGCCACAGGATCCTGTGCACATGAAGAACTATAATAGGTTCCAACACAATTAGATACAATGGAAAAATACTATCTAGAGATTGAACACAAAAACCCTCAGAAAGTCCTTAAGCTGTAAATCATAGAAAGCTGGAAAAGTACTGCTATATGCTCTTTCTTTCTTACACATCACTTTACACATTTACTATTAGCCACTGGGCTAAAACGACTTTGGTTTGACCTAGTAGAGTTGTTCTTGTGATATTAACTTAAGAGAATCAGAATGATACTATTCATAATAATACAGAAAGTAAAGAGACTAAACTTGATTAAAGAAACTACATAACAGTTATCTGATGCAAAACTTAAGAAAAGCACATTCAAGTTAAACAAACTGCTGCCCAAGGGGTATGGTATATAAGTTACCATGTTAATATCAGAGCATTTAAATTTCCAGTAATTCATTTTAAATCACACGTACAACAGGAAGCGAACGAGGCGTAAGTTACAAAGATCTTAGTTACAGCATTAAGCTAAGCCATTAATTTTACCATGTTTTGGTAACAGTTTTATTTCTTTGATAACAGTCGTAGCACAGCAGTTTTTCCCATGAGAAGAGACTATATATTTTTAATTTATTTACATTTCAGATTTGCTTGGGACAGAATACATTTACAAAGCATTTAAGTTAAAAAAAAATCAAAAAACATTTTAAGCAGAAAGACTGAGTAGAACATTCCTGGATAGCACAAAGTTTGGTTTCTTAAGACTGAAAAAAGTATGTCCAGAGCACAGAAGTCCACACTGTGACTTACCTGATAGTTTTGACAGCTTCTTCATCTTTGTCTGCATCAAGGTCAGATGGGTCCATAAAAAACATTTTGTCTTCTGGAGGAGAGGGCTCTTCAACATCATCCAGACCCCGACTACCATCACTGTTCATTTCACTGCTATCAACTTCCATTGGCATATCCAAATCTTGGCCTGGGCTAGCAGGTTCTAGAAACAACATGTGAGTTGGACATTGTTTCAAGTGCACACACTCACACACCCCAATATAAAATTTCTTCTTCGATTCATACTTATGCAAGTAAACATAAAAGTAAAACAAGAATACACAAAATCTTCAACTTTTTGATTAACGATGCAGAGTACACTAATGAACATTATCCATTCAGATTTGCTAAATGCCAAGGCAAGGGAGACCTGACCAAAACAAGAATCATACTGAAAGAATCATAGTGAAACACTTAAGGTCTAAATCCACATCTCACAAAGAAATTCTATTCCTCAGCTGAGTAATACAGAGTGACCTCTATGGCTAGAGACAACCCAAACCCAGAGGAAAATTACTCCTGTGTAAGTAGAACTCTCCATCAACAGAAACCTAACTCTGCTCTCTCTGCCCTTGTAACCCATAATAATAATAAAAACAGAAGGTTAAAAAAAAAAAAAAAAAAGCAGGAGGCTGGAGGTATAGCAGGAGAAGAAAAGAGCAGAATAGATCTCACCTGATCTACATCTAAACTCTACTGCTACAAACTGAAAGTTGCCACAAGCTATACAACTTGCACTGTAGAAAATAAAGAATCAAAAGATACAAACAGTTCTCACTTGCCCCCCCCCCTTTTTTTTTTGATCTGAAAAGAGTTCAAGTTAAGCATTGGGTTATTTTTTGTTCTTCCTCTCATCCTCATGTCCACCAAAGGAAGAATAATTTAAACAGCAGTTTCCAAATTATATGCCTTAGCACGCTATCACCACAAGAAGTACAGTGGAAAAGCATGCTACAGCAGCAACAACTATCAGCACCAACCATTTTTTTGCGGCTACCAACCTCAAGATCCAGGAGTCTTGCAACTGGAGAAGGAAGGCATGAAAGGATAGGATATGCTGTGCATTAGATTTAGAGGCTAAAAGGGCTGCCGCCCTGGCCTCTGGTCCAAGCTGCTCAGTTTGGTGTGATCTGCTGGATGCCATCAAATTTACTCCCCAAAAAGCATACATGCCAAGGATCAAGATTTTGGGCAACACTGGTCTAAAATTTAGAAGAATGAGACCCAAAACTGTCTTTCACATACTGTTCCCCACTTTCTTCTTTCACTCCTCACAGTCTATTCAGAAAACAGCCCTACTAATTTAAAATTTCCAAAAAAAAAAAAAAAAACTTTACAGACACTCTTTACAGACAGCTGTGCTCTCTGGCCACTAAAAATCACGAATATGAGAATGGAACAGTGCTTGACTTCAGACACTAAGATTTAAAAATATATATATTTCATGTATTTCACGGTGAATAATGAAAAGACTGAGCACAACACACATCCATTTTTGTACATTAAAGTCTTCTCAACTTCTGTTTTCCCATGAGCAATCTCAAGCAAAGCATACTGTTCTTGCCAAGACTGATTAAATAAATTTCAAGTCAGAGTATGTAAGTTTTAGTCAATCTCAGTTATCTCAGAGGAAAAAAGGAAAAAGTAAAATAAAAGCTTTAAAGTACTCAAAGATGAAGGAATCAACAGTTGATGAATCTTGTTAACCTCCAAAGATTTGTCAGTAATTGAAAGCATGTTTCCCATCTTACCTCCATTGAAAATCACCTCTCCGAGACAGTCTTTAGGCACTTTAGATGCACAACGTTTGTGACAATTGAATCTGCAATCTAAAATAGAAGAGCGTGATAACACAATTTGATTCCTACTAAAGTAGACATTAATATTATCATTCAGCACTTCCATCACATGCTCTTGCCCAGATTTATGAATTGATGTGTAACAGCATCAACAAGGTGACCTCCAGCAGGAAATCTACAATCTTGTCTGGATGTCACATGCCAATTTGCCCCACCACTATTTATTATGTCAGCACTTCCCTTTCCAGTACAAAACATTTTCTATTTCTCTAGCTTTGTCTTTATAGACTTTTTTCCATTATGTTGTCATTTTTTCCCATCCTCTGTCTGTTCCACACCCTTTTTTCTATCATTATGATCTAAATGTCTCATTTCTATCATTTTTCACCACCTGTTGCCTTAGACTTGCAGCCATCAGAACCACAAGTGGAGCAATTATGTTCTGCAGTTAATCCCAAAGTTCAGCTCTCTGATCCTTCAGATTAGAGATCTGACTATCCGTTTCTGCCTGGCTAAATTTCCTTGGACACAAAGTGGACAGAATAACACATGACCAGATCTGGCTTGACATGATGATGGAATAAACTTGGATGTGCATGCACCATTTCTACATTCAAGGTATCAGATGAAGCCTATTAAGTCTAGCACACAACACTAGCATTATAGGTTTGCTTTTAAAAGGAGCACTACTGTATTCTTCAGCTCTATATAAACACCAGGAATTCAAAACTCCCTACTGTCTCCACAACTGTTTTGATAATTAGCCCCTTTCTGCTTTTTACCCTTCAAATAAAGTTCATTGCGCTTTTCAGTCCAATTAAAAGAAAAGTCACTATCTTCCCCCTTTTCAGTAGTGGAGTAAGTAGCCAAGTCTTGGAGCCAGCTACAGTCCTGTTTAGCTTCTTAGTGCCAAAGAGCAAGCATCCAAGAAGATTGATAATCTGCCTTTTCTAGTGTTGTTTTCCATCCAAATTATGGAATATGGTTATTTCACTGCTGTTAAGGGGTGTGGAAGAAACAGAGGTAACAATTTTCATATTCAGCCAGGCAGCTGCTAAGATTTAGAGTGAGTCAACACTAATAAATTAAACTGTATACAGAAGCATTCCTGGGCACCACAGTGCAATGTTACTCCAGCAAACCGTTAAAACAACCCCTGGCATGCTCTTGGCCCACAGTGGCATTAGCGCAATCCAAAACCGTTCCCAGGCCTGGTTGATGAATTGGAGCATTCCATGGAAAAGTTCTGAACAGGTAGTTTACCTACAGCCACACAGGTTAGGAGGCTAAGAAAGTCTGTGCATAAGCACAGGCAATTTTATCTCAGTTGGCCTCAGTGTCCAGGAATGTTCCCGGGAACATTTAACTATGTTAATATATTAATATAAATTTATATGTTAATATAAATATAAATATAGCCTAAGCATCCCAAAGATCAACTCAGAATCCAAATGGAAGCTTGGCTGAATTCAAGAAATCCAAGGTTCTTACAGGAGCTCAGGAACATAGGACAGCTGAAAGACCCCAAGGTTTGGGAATACATACAAGAAAGCTGGAGGGAAGCATGAAGAACGTTCTCATACTGACACCTTCTACACATTTTGATTGTACCAGTTCCTGGAATACTAAAAAATACACAGGATCATACTGCATAAACAAAGACCTGTTAATATACTTATGTCTGTTCTTCTGTGTCTACAATTAACACTTCTCTAGACTCCTCTTCTATACAGGCACACCATTTTCACGCAGTGCCATTCACTTTCAGGGAAGTGAAGTGGGGAAATTCCATTTATCAGGTGGATATACAATCCAAATAACTGTAAGCAGGTAGTAGCATTTGTAAGTTAAAATTGCCAAATATCTCTTTTAGGCTTCATTATTTGATTATGTATCACATGTATCCAACCAATGCACTGACTGAAAAATCTAGAAGAGTTTAGGATGCAGACTTCAAGCAGACTACAAAAACTGCAAACTAATACAAACAGAAAAGAAAGGCAAAACTATTAGTTATCTTTCTTACACAAAACATAAATACTTCCTAGTCAATAAAAAGTTGATCTCTTTTATTGAAGAAAACTGTAAAAGTATTAGGCAACCTCTTTCAATACCTTTGGCAGTTTAGCTCACATTTGACTTCTCATATAGGAGAGAAATGAAAAGTCCTTTCCACATTAATATTTAGACTATTAATATTATAAAATATTTTCTGCAGCAAGGCAGACAGATCTGTACTGTCACAGAATCACAGAATGGTTGAGGTCTCGGCAGATCATCTAGTCTAATCCCCCTGCTCAAGTAGGGTCATCTAGAGCATGTTTCCAAGTATTGTGTCCAGACAGCTTTTGAATATCTCCAAGAAAAGAGACTCCACAATCTGTTTGGCCAGCCTGTGCCAGTGATCAGACACCCTCACCACAAAAAGAGTTTTTCTTAGCTTCCAACAGAATTGCCCGTTTTTCAGTTTGTGCCCTGTTGCCTTTTGTCTTGTCACTGGGCACCACTGAAAAGAGTCTGGCCCCATCTTCTTGACATTCTCCCTTCAGAGCGCTTGCTTCCACCTCAGGCTTCTCTTCCCCAGGATGAACAGCCCCAGCTCTCAGCCTTTCCTCACAGAAGACATACTGCAGAGCCTTCAGCATCTTCGTAGCCCTTTCCTGGACACGCTCCAGGAGCTCCGCAGCTCTCTTGTGCTGGGGAGCCCAGCGCTGGATGCAACTCTCCAGCTGTGGCCTCCCCAGGGCTGAGAAGGATCTCCTCCCTCCACCTACTGGCAATGCTCCTGCCAAGACAGCCCAGGCTACCGCTGGCCTTGGCCACAAGGGTGCAGTGCAGGCTCCTGGTCAACTTGTTGCCCAACAGGAGCCCCAGGGCTTTCCTGCAGAGCTGCTTTGCAGCACCTTGGCCCCCAGCCTGTACTGCTGCATGGCGTTACTGCTCCGCAGGGGTGCAGAACTTGGCCTTTCTCCTTGTTGAACTTCAGGAGGTTCCTCCCAGTCCATCTTTCCAGCCCAAGGTTCCTCTCAGTGGCAGCACAGCCCTCTGGTGTGTCAGCCACTCCTCCCAGTTTTGTACGCCATCAGCCAACTTGCTGAAGCAGCACTCATTCATCAGTGAATTGGATGCAGGGACAGAGTTGAACAAGACTGGACCCTGTCCTGTCCCCTGGGGGATAGTGCTAGCTACAGGCCTCCATCACTGATCACAACCCTCTGAGCTCTTCTGCCATTCAGCCAGTTCTCAGGCCACCTCACTGTCTACTCATCTCACCCATGCTTTCTCATCTTGCCTAGGAGGACGTTGCAGGAGACAGTGTCAAAGGCCTTGCTGAAGTCAAGGGAGGCATCATCCACACTGCTCTACCCAGCCAGTCATTTCATCAGAGAAGGCTGTGACATTGGTGAAGCATGATTTCCCCTTGGGGAATCCATGCTGGCTACTCCTGATCACCTTCTGTTCCTCTGCATGCTTAGAGATGCCACCTAGGATGAGCTGTTCCATTATTTTTCCAAGGATGGAGGCGAGACTGACTGGATGGTAGTTTCCCGAGTCCTCCTTCTCACCCTTTTTGAAGGGTGGAGTGACACTGGCTTTCTTCCAGTCCTCAGACACCTCTCCTGTTCTCCATGACCTTTCAAAGAAGGTGCAGAGTGGCCTAGCAAGAATATCACTAGCTCTCTCAGTATCCCATAAGGACCCACGGATTTGTGGCTGTCGAGTTTGCCTACATGATCTCCAGTCTAACCCTCCTCCACCAAGGCAAAGTCCTCCTTTCTCTAGACCTTCCCTCTTGTCTCCAGGGCTTGGGATACCTGAGGGCTGGCCTCAGCAGTACAGACTGAAGCAAAGAAGGCATTCAATACCACTGCCTTCTATGTATCCTTCATCATCAGAGCCCCCGCCCCTTTCAGTAGTGGGTCCATATTTTTCCTAGTCTTCCCTTTGTTACTAATACTTCCTGCTGTATAAGGTCCACCAGCACACCTCTCCTCTTTAGCTGGCTTCTCTAATACCTGTGTCAAAAACTCATCATCAATGCTCTGTAGGAACCTCCTGAACTACTTGTGCTCTCTTGTTTCTCCAACAGACATGTGGATGGTTAAAGTCTCCCATAAGAACCAGCACCTGTGATCATGAGGCTACTTCCAGCTGTCAGTAGAATACCTTGACTTCCTCTTCCTGAGCAGGTGGCCTGTAGCAAACACCCCAACTCCGTCATCCATGTTAGCCTGCCCTTTAATCCTCACCCATAAGCTTTGGGCTCACTCTTCATCCACCCCTAGTAAGAGCTTGATACATTCCAGTTGCTCTTTCATGCAGAGGCAACTCCTCTACCTCGCCTTCCTGGCCTGTCCTTCCTGAAGAGTTTGTAGCCATCCATGGCAGTATCCCAGTCATGCAAGCTATCCCAGCATGTCTCCAACTGCAATGAGATCATGGCCCTGTGACTTCACATAGAGCTCTAATTCTTCCTGTTTATTCCCCACACCACATGCATTTGTGTACAGGCATTTCAGGCACTTCAGAGAGTTATTCAAACATGCTGATTTCTCACAAGGAGTGCAAGAGGATTCCCCATAGTCTTGTCTTGTAAGTACTTCCTTAGCTGCATGCAATTGCTTGACGTATCCCCACTTGAGCCCTGTTTTGCTTCCTGCATGGTTTCTATAACTTTCTCCTTCCCCTGTCTTTCCCATTTTAGGGTCCTTCTTAGCAGGTTGGCTAACCTGTTGGTAGAAACACCAACAGACGTGTTTAGTGAAGTGGATCTCATCTCTCCCAATCAGTTGTCAATTTTCAAACATGGTCATAGAAACCAACACCAGCAGTGTAGCCAGATACCTGCAATATCCGTCTACTCTTCCATCCTTCCCCCTCACTGGCAGGATCAAGGAGAAAATAGTCTGGGCCCCCAGACCTCGGACCCTCCATCCCTAGAGTGCTGAAATCCTGTGTGATACTTTCCAAGTTGTCTTGGTATCACTGGTACCCACATGGGAGAGCAGCAGGGGGGAAACAGCTGGATGGATGGACAAGCCTCAGTCTTTTCATGACATATCAGATTCACCCCTGGCAGGCAACAAACCTCTCTTGACAAGAGGTCAGGTCAGTAGGTGGGTGCCTCTGTCCCCTGCAGCAAGGAGTCATCCACAACAATCACGTTCCACTTCTGAGTGTTCCTGTGTGGCACAGGATGTGTCAGCTCAGTTACTTCACTTGAAGCCATGCCCAGTTCCTCCTCAGTCTAGAGGGCACTGAACCTGTTCATCAACTGCAAGGTTTCAGGGGGAGCACTCTTCATATGAGAAATGACCAGTTTCCAGCCTTTATCTTCTATAGTTATGACTTACTGTTCCATACAGCACAGAGCCTACCTGCATCTCCACGGCCTGGGGGCAGGGCGAGAGAGACTCTTGAAGGTGTACAATCTCTGAGAATATCTTATCTCTCTCTCTCTCTGTCATCTTCTCAGCTGCTACACAGCCTGCTTACCTCCTCTCATTACTCCTTTACCTGGTGACACAACTCATCAACAGCATCACACTTTCTGCAGAAAAGATGACTCAGCCCCAGCCTCACAGAGGGACCTCAGGCACTCCCTGCAGCCTGAGATCTGCAGAGCTACATCAAAAGGTCTGTCTGAGTGGAAGCCTCCAACATAGCTGAAGCAGCAACTCTAATAGCTACTGGGGAACATGCTCTGTGGCAGGTCGTAACTGTATCTGAGGAAGCGAATGCTACTATGACCAGAGACAAAGACCCCTTCTTTGTGCCTTTCTGTGTGAACTGCTGCATTTGTTCACTGCCTCTGTCAGCTGTGCTCTAGGCCTGGCTCTTATGTAGGCCTCTCCCTAGCACTGACTCACAGGGTGGCCCAACCCACCCGAATCAGGGATCAGCTGGAACAAAGGCCCCACCTCCCTCTGACCAGGCACAACAGAGCTCCTTAACAGCAACTACACCTAGCTAGAGCTTCCCAGAAGAAACTAAGGCGTCCTGTAGCTGTCCTTACCTAGCGTTCCTTTCTTGTCCACAGCATGCACCCTCTAGTTCTTCAGAGTGCCCTCGCAACATCCAACAAGGTTCTCAGAAGTTCTAAGCAGAGTCCAGACACTGCCGTACAAACTGCTACACCTACTCACTGCCTCTGTCAGTTGTGCTCTCAGCTTCTTTGCCCAGTAATAGACAGCCAAAAGAAGATCACAATGTGATAATTACGTCCTGACGACTATGGAATAGCTCCAAGAACTGAAATCACTCATCTTAACATAACCTAGATATAAAACATGCACCTGATGGCATCCAAGCAAGTTCAGGAAAGGCACCAATATTTAAATTCTTTTAAAAGTAATAATTAGTATTTCTATATTAGCATAATATAACAAAACCTTATAAATTTGTTGGTAATGCAGTCTACAAGATCTATTTGCCATAGTAATAATTGTTAAATTCCTGCTGCTATTACAGTGTTCCCAAATCTGTGTGTAATTAGGTCTCATTCTGCATAAACAAAAATGCACAGTCTACTAAAATGAAAAAGATGAGCATTGTAATTATCTTAAAAATATGCAATTCTTTTTAAAATTACACTGCTCTATTTTGCAGTGTATTAGTCTTTAGGAATCAAAATGCAACTTTATATCAGCTTTAAATATCAGACCGTTACAGAAATTCATCACGGTGGCAGAAAACTAAACGTGTACCTTTACACTGCATTCCTTGGCGGAAAAGGCCCTTGAGCAGCCTTTTGCAATACTGGCATATAGTAGGACGAGTATAAGAATGAACAGCAAAGGTGTGTGGAACCTTCACTCTGCAAAGCACCATCTTCTCCATCCAGATGGGGCGGCCACTCCAGGAGGGAATTCGTTTACTAGGTTCTGGGCAGCAGCGCTGGAATAAAAAAAGGCATAAAGGACTTGCACCAAAACAGTTTCAATTTAGAAAAAAAAAAAAAAAAATGTGTGTGGTGGTTGTTGGGGGGTGTTGGCTGAGAAAATGACCGGATATGGAAGGAACCTGGCCAAGAAGCTTTAAGAGAACATTCTGATAACATACAAAAAAACCCACTCTAAAATCAACAAAAAAAAAAGTAGAAAAGCCTTCTTGTGAAGTGCAGGAAAGTAGGTATGATTCTTTATTTCCATATGAACTAAAAATGCCAAAAAAACAAGGCTAAAATTCACTCTTATCTTTAGAAGCCTGGTGAAACATGCAGACAGCAAATATGGACCCATGTATAGGGGCAGAAACGGAAAACACTGTAGTAGGCAAAAAAAAAAACCAAACAATCATTACATCACGCTAGCAATTTTTAATGAACAGAGTGCTTTGGATAATTTACTAATCTAGGCAAAAAATTTCAGAAAACAAAAGACAAATTTTGGAAATTAAAAAAATGTTTTAACTTAATCTGAAACAAAAATTTTGGAAATTAAGACCAAAACTAACACTGTATGTCTTACTGTACATTCAGTAGAATAAATTTACAGTTACTTAGATTATAGAAAACGGTAAAGAATTGCACATTGATCTAAAGCATTGCAAGACTACCGAAAGAAAGAGGAATTGCAAATCTGGTAAGGTATTATTGAAAATTTATGTCAAGTATTGCAAACAAGATAGCAAACAAAAGGCAAACAGGTATTAAATAGGCATGTAAAAATAAAAAGGCAATTGTATGGAAGAAGTAGTATTTACTGTTCTACCCTTACTGAAGAAATCTTAGCAATAGTTACAAAGCATCAGAATGACTATTTTTCATGACTCAAGACAAGGCTTCTTAGACTTTGGCTAAAAAATATGATGTTCTTGAATTACATGATCTACATAATTTATGATTTAAATCATGGTGAGTAGGAATAAAAGAATTTACTGGACTATAAAATAGAAATTTAAATAAGCAGGAAAGACCATCAATAACATTGCTTTTACCCCATGGTAAAAGTGGCAATGAAACAAACTGATCTAATAACTATTTGTCCTTTGTTACGCTCTATATAGTTGCGGTATATCCGATAACCTCTCAGCAATCATAACAATCATTATAACAAAAAACTAACATGGATGATATTTCTACTGCAAGCCCTTCGTCCCCTATACCCTCTTCAATACGGCTTTTAACTTTTCAAAAAGCTTAACATACCATGAACTTCCTCTCCTCCCAGCATAAAAGCATACAACTTGTACCGTTTCAGCCAAGTATATATTGACACTGTATTCTATTTTGCTATTCTATATTGATACTGTAAATACAGAATAAATCTGTATCACAAAGTAGGCAAGATACTTTATCATTGCCTAAACCAATGTTCTCAGAGTTCACATTATCATGAGTGATAGATTAATGACAAAATTATACACAGAAGTCATAATTTACTTCCAGTTTTGTTTCTTATAGTAATAATGGTAATCAGGAAATATCACAGTCTAAGACCCACCGGAGTTTCAAAAATGAACAAAACCCAATCATAATGGTTAAGCTCAGCTCTTCATGCTCATTTTAAACCACTTAACAACACTAGCTAGTTCCCCAGACATTAAAGGATTTAAACCCAGAAATACTTTTTCCCTCTTTCCTACTACATACCTCTTCAGAGGCAGAGGCTGTATATTCAGCTTGCACTGGTCTTGGAACTGAAAGCCCTGCTCCTGGTAAAGACACGTTAGACAAACGCCTCTTTCTCACTCCACTGCAGTTATTAGGGATTTTGAAGGCACATCTCTTATGGTAGTTTAATCCGCAACCTGAAAGAGAAGAATTTCACATATTTAAAGGGGGGGGAGAAGGGGAATCCAAGCACATTTAAAGCAACAAACATAGTATTTAAGTAGTACTTGTATTTTGATAAACAGTTAAAAATTTAACCCAGGAAAATGGTAAAGACAGAAAAAGTATTCTGTTTGAATTCTCCAAGTGTTCTTAATATGATTCACAGCAAAAATTTTGTTTACATTGCTTGCCTAAATACTGGCTTTCAGTAAGTCCAGCTCCAGAAACAAGGTCTAAGACAGAAGCTGCTGATTTTTGTCCTCACTTCTCTTCCCGCTAGGAGGTTTTCATCACTGCCTCACTTTGGAGCATAAATGCCAAGAGGAAGCCAGTGAGCAGACAGTGTTAGTACCTGACGGTAGGCTGCAATATGTTGCACAGTCCAGCTGGATGGAGGCCATAAGGAAAGGGATTCCCCTCTGGGATTCCCTCCAAAATATTGTTCTTTGTGCAAACAGCACACATTCATAGGATAACTATTTTTTAGAAGTGGGAAACACGAGCACTTCTTAAATCATTTGCCCAACATCACACAGTTTGCATTAAGGCCAGGATAAGAACTCCGGTTTCCTGAAACACAGACCTTCCTCATACTACCAATGCTGTATTTATTACATGCTAACATATCAAATGAAATACAATTTCTTCTTCCACATCTGATATAAATACACACACACAGAAAAATACACTAGAAATCATAAACAGACTTACCTTCACATTTTAATCCTTGTCGTACCAAACCCCAAAGCATCTCTCCACAGTAGTCACAAAAAGTAGGAGCCTTGTAGGAATGCACATAAAGTGCATGAGGACGAATCTGGAAATCCTCAACTGTAGCCAAAGCTTTTAAAAAATTGCATAAGTTACATTGCTTGCCATAAGATCAACAAGGACTTATGGAAAGAATATGCTATTTTTAAAAAAGCAGATTCAAAGAACATTACTTGAGCTGTTTAAACATTAGTGTTACATTGTACACCATTTAAATACATACTTAGAAGATCGCACAATTTTTAGTAAGCTTTTTTATTGAGGAACAAATAATTGGACTCTGTAGGCTAACAGCCACAACAACCAGTAAACAGTGCAACTCACAACAAAATAGCCAGCCCTAAGGGTTTTTTTCTTTCATGTCGAGAACCTCACCAAGCCACGAAAGAAAATCAGAAAGCTTTTGTTAAGATCAGCTTATAGGTAAACATTTGACGAAACAATCTAATTTTTAAGTTGTTTGTAGGCTGCAAAATTTTTAAACAAAAGACAGTGTGGCAAATTAGATTTTTATCTTTTAAAGGACTTCTTCAGTATGCTTACTAGATTGAATTTGACATATACTAACATAAACAAATACAAACCATATACTAACATTTCATTTTCAGGTTCCTATGTCTCATTTTAAAATTCCAGTGAAAGAGATTTATGAGTTTTCAAACGCCTTTGTTTCTGGTGGTCTGCCTTTGTTGATAAGGAAAGTGTCAGACTGACAACAAGGGGTACCTGCCTTGGGGTTGATTCCAGTAGAAGCATTATACTAAAGAACTTACAGCTGTTCTAAAATGCTGAAAAGACAAAGTTGCCTCTTTTGAAATTGTTTTCAAACCTAAATGCACATGCACATATCAGATTTTCCAAATGTGCCATTAGCTGGAAGCAATAAAAAGCTCAAACCAAGACAATCTATTACTGAATACCCTAAACATCCTCAGGACAGTAGGTCATGCAATGCATTCCAGAACTTGGCCTATGACTCTGAAAATCATAACTTATTGATCCAAATTACAAATTTAATCCCATGACAGCCAAGAGATCTGTCTTTCTAGAAGCCAGGATCTATTTGGTAATTAGATTCCAAAGACCTGCTCAGCATTAGTGCAGCTTTTATTTCTAGTTTCGCTAACTAGTTATCTACTGCTGGCTTTTGGTTGACTTCAACAAGGATTAGTGAAATCTATAGAATCCAAGACTATAATCAAGTTAGGGTGGCTTTTTTCTTCTCTTTTACTGAAGACATGTTGTTAAATTACCACCACTGCTAAGGACTTGATCACTTGAAAGAAACTGCTTACAAACACTGCAGTAATTTTTAAGATTGTCCTTACAGCAATGATTCAGCAAATACATTTACATAAAGCTTTTTAATAGTATAAATCATAAACAGCGGAAGTTGCAGAACAAGAGAGACAGATTTAGGGGAAAAAAAAAAGAGGTGGGCTTGGAAGAGCTAGTCCTAAATCCTATCTACACATCAGCTTCAATAACTAATAAATCTAAAGATTAAAATACAATAATGAAACAATACAAATCTCTTTACTGAAGCATCAGTGCCACTTGGATTTTCTTGCAAATCTCTCTCCTCACAAAACAGTGACCAGATACGACTGTTCAGTCAACGAGCTCAAAGCCTCATAACTTCTAAACAAACACCTTTTTTTTTTTTTAATTACTGAATAAAGCATTATTACAACAATACTTACCAGAGAGAACAACTTCAACAAGATCTCCCTCGTGTATTTCTTCTGCTGACGTGATCCGTTGCAAAATATTATCTGAGTTCAGGTCATGACGGAAGAGGAGAATTTTGTCGTACATGCCAAAAAAACCACACTCTGGAAACTGCAATAGAACATAAACTCTAAATTAATACATGGTCTTTGCTAATCCTATAAACCAAACTTTCTCGATAACAAATATAAAATTGAGTGTTATAAGTGTGCCATGAAAACAAAACTGATCTGGCTAAGTTATTTTTCAAGAACTGAAGCATTTTCTGATTTGAAAAGCAGTGCAAGATATAAAGTTAAAAATTCAAACAAAACCCACCACTATCAGTTTCTTCCCTGCCTCCCTTCCTAAATGGTCATAGTTTTACACAAACTTGAAATGGAAGAATGCTTTGGTTTTCATTTTGTTGAATTTCTAAACTATCAGATATGTATAATCAGTCTGCCATCTGAAAGCCAACCCAGCTCTTTCCAATTCAGAAACCACTAACTGTAACTGTTTTACAGGCACTCTGATCAGAAGGTATTCTGATCTAGGCACTCCAATAGTGCTTGAAGCATTTTTATTGATGAGCAAGCCAAAAGAGGATCCACGCCACATTTTACAATTATTTAGACTAGCAAACGCAGGAAGAGTAAAATTCAATTCTTGGCAAGAATAGAAGATAAGCTTCCAAATCCATATAGGGAGAGATACGCTAAGTAACAGGCCATTTTTCCACGACACTTCACTGAAAATAGCTTTCTCATTCTGTATTTTCCTCACTCTTCAATATATGGTCAAATGTGAGCAAAACCTCTTAAAATGAAGAGTTTAACATACACAGATAATTCACAGAGGAAAAAGAGTAGGAAGAGATCCTGGATGGTAATGAGTACCACTCAACCAGCTTCTCTGACCTTTGTGTTTAAACAAGAATTCCCTCTCAGGGTGTGAATAAACATACAAAAGTGCCTCACAGAAGGGAGGAAGAACGTGGGAAAAGATATGGAATAATGTACAACAAAATTTTAGTTGTCAGGTAAAGAATTTTAGTTATCAGGAATTTAGATCTTGCATAGTCAATAAGTAAAAGGGTGCAAACAGCAGAAAGCTTATAGTCTACTCATTTCCCCTAACTAAGGTAGCCAAAGACTTGTTTCTACCAAACTTAAGATATATAATGAAGGCACTCATCACGCCCACTGCTCTCACTCCCTACTCAGAGCAGAAACAATTTCCTCTTTCTGGTAGCAATTTCATCAAAATATTCTGTTGGCCTTCTCTGTTTTGCCGTGCACACCCTGCGTGCTTACATCTTTACACATAATACTGAAGAATTGCCATGTTTAACAAAGCGTTATCTACTTGGACAGTCAAAAAGAGAGACAAAATTTGTGCCGCTTAACACACATGAAGAAAAAGATGCACCTGACAACAGGATGTGGACATCAAGAGATAGTTAACCTGCAAAAGGTTCTCCAGTAACAAGAGCTGATTCACTGGGCAAATGCCAAACCAGCAGACTGCTTTCTCTGTCTCTTGACCCATGCCCTCAGGCTCCCAACATAAATTTGGTATTCTTTGTACTCTGTACAGCAGTCAAAACAGTGCAGATATGAAAGTAGCACTGTATTCCCCTAAAACATTTTTAAAGCTTTAGACAATAAAATCCTATTGTTTTGAGTATCTTCTGCCATCTGTAAATATCTAAATGAATTCCTCTCTTATCATACTGTCTCACTATATTCATCCACAGATTCATCTTGGTAAATGACAAACATCCATGAATATTCTGAAAATCACATTTTTCCACTCTCCCAAAGAGCGTTTGTATTAGGAAAGCAAATAAAAAGCTGGGAATTGGTTGCA
Source organism: Rhea americana (assembly GCF_003343005.1). Taxonomy (NCBI): domain Eukaryota; kingdom Metazoa; phylum Chordata; class Aves; order Rheiformes; family Rheidae; genus Rhea; species Rhea americana. The sequence goes on from NW_028186648.1 coordinate 144,448, forward strand.
CTGCCCAAATTTGTGTCTCAGTGTCTCTGCAAGTATGCACATGCACAGATACAGCATATTAGTAGTCCTTCTACAGGAAACGGCATTTCTTCATACCTCAAACAGTGCATTAAGCTGATTTAAGCTCCAATTCAAAATATCAGTAGAATTTAACCAGTGACATTTTCAACTGGGTTCCTAAATCCCTTGTTGCTGTGCATTTTTAGGGTTAGTTTGATTGGGGGGGGGCTTTTTTTTTTTTTTTTTTTTTTTTTGGTCTAACAATGCAGTTTCTTGCAAGGTAATCTCATCTAAACTATCCTCAGCTTCAGAATGTAAGCATATTTTGGCTTTTTATATTACTTGGTACATCTCCTGTTTACTTCATTGGATTACAAGGGAGGAAAAGGCTGGAGGGGGAAGGAAGGAGTTAGAGTAGATGAACCTTGTGATGAATCAGGAATGTTGAATTCAAAAGAACACAAAAATGCTTCAAATATAGTTTTACACAAAACCACTGATGATTTTAGAACATCTATCTCAAAATCCTCACTTCTTCAATGTGGCCATCTTAGGATATTCCCTTTCAGTCCTTCATCAAAACACATTAATAACATGTTATTTTCTTCAAATGAAGCCACATAAATCCTGAATTATGGGGAGCTTTTTGTCTTTGTAGATGTGGTCTTACAATTAGTGCTATTCTCTTCATAGGCAAATACCTTCTTGAAGAGACATGTCTTCTGCTACTGTGCTCAGCAGAAAGATATGAAAAATAGTCTTAAGAAGACTGTATCTACTCTAAGAAACAACCATCTAAGAAACAAAATGGAATATAATAGTAGGAGCACTGCATGTATGTATATACATGTATTATCTATCTTTGGTTAACCTACGCACTCACATTCTGAGCATCCTCAAAATCACCTCTAAAAAAAACAGTGCAATCATGACAAAATTAAGATTAAGAAAGTCTTTTTCTCTAAAACATAATTGTCTCAATACCTGAGAAGTTCAAAACTCAGTCATGAGCTGTTACTCATTTCAAGTCTGGTATATTGAAGGCCAGTAGGAACCAAACAGCAGATTTACACTCTTTATTCCAAAGTATAAAATGTTCATAATTAGTAAGCTTTGCACAGAGTTATTCTAATAATAGCAGAGTTATCAAAAGGAAGATACTACAGTTCATCCTCATAGTGCCTAAAATGTATTTCCACTGTCTCTGATACATCTAGATTTTTCCACAATCCTCTCTCCCAATTAAATATAATTTACTTCTGGCAAACATTCTTTCAAAAATGTGCATTTACTGATGAAGAGTATGAGTTGTCCTCTATACTACAACTCTGAAATAACTGAACTGCCTCACTAAACAACTCTTTTGTGTAAAAATAAAGATCTTACATTTATAATTCATCATGCTTTGATTATACTTCATCCCATTTTATTTTAAATCACATATGTATGCATACGCATGGACACTGCAAAACCTCTGATACAGATTTTATTCCTCCAAGAAATTCCTCTGCTTCTGGTTTGCTCAAAATTAGTGAACTTTCTCCAATTAGTCAGGTGTAGACAGTATATTTATTAAAAATACAACATTAATTATAGAAACTTCTGTTAAAATTGCATGCTGATCTAAAATATCACCCTCTCTATGCAAAAAAAGGAGTTCATACAAGTTGAATATGAAATTACATACAATTATGAATCAAAATGAAAAGCTAAAGAATTCCAGCACCAAGTAAGATCAAAACTGGAAAGTAAGAGCTGGAGAGAGGAGGAAAGAAGAAAAAAGCCACACACTCAAAGTGTGTGGAAAAAGCCATTAAGAAGTATATTCACTCCATTGACACCAAACAAACTCTCATGATAACATTTCAGGAGATTTGGCAGCCAAAAGGACCTATTTCTCCATTTGTTGTAAGAAGGTGAACAGTCCAGCTACTGCATGTGCTCTAAAGACTCTTCATACTAATCACAATAAATTTTTCCTCACCTCCATTAGCAAAAAAAATGTGCATCTGTAAATCTGGATCTTCAGAAAAAAAAAGTTGTAAAACCTTTGTGGCTTAAATAACAAGAAAATAACTTACGTTCACATTTTTATAATATGTGTTGTGAAGTTAGTTTTATTTGTTCACTCTATATATACTGTTTAGTGGAGCATCATACTTAAAAGTAATATCAATAATAGAAAGAAACATTAATACTATAATCAACTTTATGACAACTTTTAATTACATCAATTACATCATGTTACTGAAAAAAAAAATCTAACAAAAGAGAGAGAGAGAGAGAATTAACAAGAAATTGGTATGCATCTGACTGCAGATAAACATCACTTTTTATTAATGCTGACAGTGAATTTCAGCTGCCAGAAGGGACAATTGGTGGTTCAGAGAATTAGTATCAACTATCACCTCTTTGTACTCATTTCACAGTCACCTGCAAACATGGATTTTAAAGGATCCTCTAACAACATATTTCACAGGCTTAAGTTCCCTTCTTGTAATACAAATCCATCTTTTTCTTTTTTTCAGCCTTTGAGTCCATAAACTTATCATGTAGTTGTCAGAACATCCCTAATCATAATCTTCTACCTAACTAGATACCATATAATCACAGATCGATACATTTTTAATGCTATAATCATATTTATTCAGTACTTGACAAAATTTATCCATTCTCATGTATAAATCTTATTTCTTAAAATGTTTTAAATACTTTCTAGTAACTAAAATGAATTGGTGTATGAGTTGATATAATAACCAAACATTACAGATAAATATGCAAATCCTTTTTGTAACAGCAAGTATAATCATTAAATATATCAAATTTTAATGTTACACTCCTTAGAAAGCAACCTCAACATCAATTCAGAAGTTTGTAACTATAATTCTACTGCCTATAATTAATATCTTGCTTTTCAGATAAATTCCACACTTAAATTAGTTTAGAAGTATTAGTTTAAATTAGCTAAAGGAAATTTAGCTAAATTAGCTAAATTAGTTTAGAAGTATTATAGGAAAAAGAAGCAAAGTCATCTATTGCCGACTGTTAGAACTACTGGCATCACGACCTCATGCAGTTCTCCACTAATAAAACTGACGTTCTAAGCTGTAACTATAGTAACTATCTTAAGCTCCCATGGTATAGATGTTTTACTGCTGCCCCCTCTCAAAAACGTAAGTACATACACACACACAGATTAAATGTCCGTAAACCCAAAAGCTTACAACTGCAATATTTACCCTCATATAATACCTCTATACGCATGCTTCAGCTTCATCAGTAGCATCTAGATTAAGATGCAGAGTTGCAAGCCCAAGCTCAACATGACTAACAGTAATCTATGTTATTTATCATGGGAAGTCCATCACAAAACACAGTCACTGTACGCCTAACCTCCATTTCCAAAATCATAATTCCAAAAACTAAAACAAAACCTTTGAATATAATCTGTTAGTCCATGCTAAATAGCTTGCATTACAAGGTTTCCTGCTAAATCCACAACAGACACACGTGTAGCTGGAGTACCTTATCACAGCTCTGCTAAATATCACACCTTTTGAGTTTGATCAATGAATCCTGCCCTTCCTTCATGCTGCCCTCTCTCCACACACCCGATTCCCTTGTTATAAATGAACGCAGATCCTAACCCACAGACACCTCTGATCAGTCCTTTCCACACACTTCACCTCAGACTGCACCCCTGTGCCCCCACTTTATTCCAGGGCACCCAAGCAAGGGAAGCTCTGGCTGGCTGCCCTCTCGATGGCTGGCCCTGATGAGCCGCAGGCGGCCCGTCGGAGCCTGTGTCTCAGGCACTTCGCTGCGTTTCAGCGGGGAGAGCTGTGCAAGCAGCTTTGTTCCCCGCAGCCCCCTGCTTTCTCCCCTGCTCCCAAGTACATTTGGGACTTCGGCATTTCTTGCTAGCACCTCAGACAGAAGGCCATGTGCAGACCACTGGCCAAAAATAACCTCATCTATGAACAAGGTTTTTATTTCAAGTATCTTTTAGCAGAAATTCTATGCAAAGCTTAAACTATGTTCAAGTCGTACACTACTAGATTCTTCTCTCTGTACTGCAATAAAGTACAGCTTTTATAGCTTTCCTTATACTCAAGTACATGACACTGCTAGGAAGGAATACTACCCACTTCTTTTGAAGCGTTAAAAGCTCATATGTGAACTTGAAAATGAAACTCAAAACAGATTTTTTTAAAGCCTATTTTATCTCACAGGATTATACAGCTATTACTTCCCTGCAGTAAAAGCCCAAAAAATCTGCACAGTGACTCCAACATATAAATTGCTAATCCCAGTGTTACTAAGTTTCCTAAAAGCAAAATGGAGACCGTTCCCAGTGTAGCAGTTCCAAAAGAGCATCTAACTACAGGAAATCACTTGCAGGAAGTCTGCTTACGCAGCAAACAGTGCCAAGTTCTTCTGTGGTATAAGTACATCAATATCATTAACTTACACAAAGAATGTATGGGAGATTCGTTGCACACGCAGAGTTCTAGCACCAGTAACACTACTACTGCATTACCAGATTTAAACTGAGAAAAAACAGTCAATGTATCTACAATTAGACATACTGTAATACTTACAGTATAACCGTTTTAGTTGCATTACACCCTTCTTTTTCCCCAGAAGAACCTCAAAATACAGGAGGCCAGTGCTGCTGGAGCAAAACACACAACTGGGGTTTCTTTCTATCTTGGCAGTAACTGAAAAATCACTCTAGTTCAAGTTCCAGGACTTACTTTACAAAGTTCTGGACTAGTCGCCAAAAATTCACACTAGGGAAAAGTGTAGGCGGATATTGTTTCAAGGTCCAATATCTCATGACCCATCATAACTCAAAACAAATGCTTCATAACACTGAAAGTTAATCCCACTGTCTAATACCACAAAACACCCATTACCTTGGAAAGTTTCTTTGCTCACTGAAATCACTCCAATTTATTATCCTGTATCCCTATCCAGCTATTCACTCCCACTCTTTAAAACCATGTCCCAAATCACTTTATCACGTGGAGAACTAGGCTTCAAACATCATCTTGTACAAGATCTTTCCCTCACCAGATGCCTCAGCACAGACATACTTAGACTACTGCTTGGCTAGATTTTCCAGCATACAAACCTATTTGTAATGCTTGTAAATGCTCATCTCCCCCATGTATATCAGCTCCATGCCCCCAGAACCCATCTTCCCAAAGGCCTGTTTCTTCTCATGACAGAACTATTACTCTGCTGCCCTAATTACCTCATACGGGGAAAAAAAAAAAAAAAAAGGAAGCAGCAGGTAATAAATTAAACCAATGGAGGAAAAAAAATGCAAGAATAGCTGATGAATTCAAAATGTGATTTGGATTAATTTAAGTGCCATTCAAGAATAAGCATTATTCTTGCAACCTGCAATGCAACCTGAAGTAGAAAAGAGATAGCTAAGTACTGCTACTCATTTACAAATCTCTGGTAGTAATATGGATCAATCATAACATAGTTCTTTTTTTATTTCACACTATTTTAACAGTGAAACATTTGTTCCTAGTTAAGAAATCACACTAAGCTACAAGTCAACTCCTCTGCCACAAACAGGACAGAGAACTCCCTACTGCCATGACAATGTCCAAAACTTCAGAGGACAATTTACATTCATTCCGCATTTTGGGTTTTTTGACATGATCATTTAAATTATTTTAAAACAAACAATTTTTTCTCTTCTGCAGCCATCACAGAATAATCAGCTGCTCAAGTTACTGTAATTCAGCCCCTTTAAAATCGGAGTTTGTGTGTGTATGAAATAATATGAATATACAGTTGTCATTTAAATAGAAAATTCTGCAAATAGCTGTATGTTTCTCAAGTCTTTCTTCCCCTATTTATATCAAAACATTTTGCTTTGGTATCTCCTCAAATTTCACCCGCAAAAGTCTACTTTTGCTGGTTAACTTTCCAGTATTCCAAGGACTTCAGTCACATCCAGCTATCAAAAATGAAATCCCACTTGGTCTCATTAATATGATAGCCAAGGCTATCAAAACAAATACAAATGCACTGATGGGATCACATTCAGCTCAGATCACTCCCATTACTGACCAGGGAATATAATGCACCAGGACTACAAAGCATAAAACTACAGAAATTGTAGAAACACTCACAAGCATGTGTGGTACATAAAGTTTAATTCATCTTGAAGAGGGCTAAATTTCCAGCGATTGTGTTCTCAACAAATACATAAGTATACGTTAAGTATTTGTTAAAGTGGTTATTAACAGATTAAGGCCTGAAGGCAAGTCAAAATAGCATAACGTTTCAGGAAACTATGGAGGAAATTAATTAATAAGAAAACATAAAGGATTGCTGGGAGAGAAGATTTAAGGTAAGCAAACGAGAACAGGAAGGCTTTGCCTATAAAAAGAAAAACGATCAAAAAGACCCAGCATGGAAAGTATAGCCAAATACAAGAAAGAAAGAACTGAGAAGCAGAGAGAGATAATAATTTAAATAGACTTGAGGTTGCATATAATCACAGATTTCCAGTTGAGAGACAGAATTACCAGTGCAATTAAAAGAGCAGTGACCACTCTGAAACTGAGAAAAATGACAAAGATGTCTCTGCTTTTGCTAGCAGTGACATCAAACACACAAAAGTTACAAGAATAAAGATGAAAAATAACAGGTATTAAGTTTCAACACTACATATAAGCGAGCAAGCAATTTTTGAGAATACAACAAAGAAAAAAGTGAAAAAACAATATCCTAGACATGGGAGAGTAAGATCAGAGATATCAGAATTACAAACCTTTTGGTGGAAACTGTTTGTGAACAGACCTGAAACAGGTAGTCAAAGGAAAAAAATAATTTATTTCTGGAACCTAAGGAAGGTGAGATCTAAAACAAAACACAAAAGATACAAGGCTGGATCAACTTAGATAAGAAAACAATAAATAGACAAGAAACAAGTGCAGCAGACACAACTGAAACCCTAGGAATAAATGAAGGCAGAGAAAGAAGAGGAAGATGTTTTTCTTTCTTTTTATTCTTTAAAGATTTGTTTAAGACTTATGAGAGTACAGTATTAGGAAAGTATAGAGGAACATTCTGAGAAGTGTATTAATCAATATGACTTAAGAAATGCCTCTTTGATTTTCTAAACTGTGACTATTAGGATGGTTTCAGCAAAATGGAGAAAGAAAAAACAGTCTGGGAAAATAGTAAACAGGCTGTATAGGTAAGCAATATCTCAGCAGTTAAGTCAAATGGAAGGCAACACTTAGAAAGGACAATAAAAGTTTCACATGAAGATCCAAAGATGGACAAATGACCTGCTTCAGAGCAAAACTTAAAGCCATTTAAAGAAAAGCACATAAAGAATGACGAAGCTAAATGCAACTGAAAATGAAAAGGGATGAAGGACAGGTTTGCAGACAAAAAGTAGATAATGGACACTTCAGCATCATGAAAGTAAAGATGCAGGAAAAGTTTAAGTAAAAGGTCACTATGAATAATCTTCCAGATGCTAATGCTATAAAAGTAATAGCTTAAAACAATCAATAAATCTTTTTTTATTTATAGATAATACTTTCACTAGAATTTTAAAAAATAATCTAGACTAAATCAAGCATTTATAACATGCTATCCTGCATTACTCCCAGTTTACAAACACTGGAACTATTATACTTAAGCTTATAGCTTTAAACTATTAAGCCCCACATTCTACTTCATTCCTGACATAAGAGCACATGAAGCAGAGAGTTTTTGAATATGAAACACAATTAAGACTTTGCCTCTGTAAGAGCTGAAGGACACACATTGCCCACCTGCCACTTATGCTGCAAATACATTTGTTTGTTTCCAAACACATCCACTCTCTCTACTCTAGAAATCTTAATCTGCTCATGCTTTAGTTCCTCTTCAGACTGTGAGAATTTTATGTCTAATACTTTAATACACAGTAGTCTAGATAAGGAATAAAAAAGACAAGATATATTTGAGATTAGAATTAAGACTCTTTTTAAGTATTACTATCAAGTTCAATTTCTGAGAACTTTCATTAACCATTTCAATACAAAATACCTCTAAAACACCATTCCCTGAATTTAACTTTAAACTTAAAAAACCACAATTTTGTTCCTTTCCTGATGTTTAAGGCTGTTTTGAGCAGAGCTGAGAGACATGTCAAATATTTGTATTACTCATCTCCCTCTTCTTGCAGAGGCATGTCTACTACCTCTTAGTTTCAGTTCTGCTGATGCTACTTTTACATACCCTTCTGCAAAAACCTGACCAAATGAGGCAGAGAAGCATCTGAAACAGGAAGCACAGCTGACCATCAACAATACAAGTCTGACCATATAAGAAGTGCTATGAAAATGCATTAGGTAAAGACATCATTCCTAACTGAAACACCCTCAAGTACAGACTTTTAGGGAGCTTCTTCCCACAGTAAACTAATTTTCCCTGGAAAAAAGGGAAAATAAGGGAAAGGTATATAACTCATTTTTCTAAAGCTTCTAAGGATGCTACAGTTATTAAAAAATAAGGTTAAAATCCATCCTTCTCAGATCTACTGGAAATCATAATCAATATTTTTTTGATACCATAATTGTAGTCTTAAGTAGTTAGGCAGGCAATTCAAGCTCCCACATAACTGAGGATGGACAGATCTCTCTGAACATTTTCTGGTCCAGCTGTGCAGAGAAATACAATGAGATTGAAACGTGATTTAAAAGCACTATTAATTAATTAAATTTCCATTCAATTTTAGTAGAGTTAAGATACCATTAAAATAAGAACAAAAGTTATGAATAACCCCATGTAAAATAATACATGATTTCTCCTTTTTCATTAAGGAAAAAGTGCAAAATTAATTCCATACTATTAACTGCGCAATTATCACAAGAACAAAAAAGGTATTATTAAAGTTGAAAGCTGTTAACTGGTCAAGAAAAGGCAGCTTGATCCAGCTGTGGAACGCCAGAGGAAGGGGAAGCTGTAACACTGCTGAATTCCAGAGGCATACCCAATACCTTCAAAGCTTTCAACTGGAAAAACAAGCAGCCACACGCACAACAGTACAAAGCAGAACACAGTTTACAAGTGTACATAAATAAATACATCAAGATTATATTAATACAAGAATATTTCATATGCCTGCATCAGTCACCTGAGTTAAGAACAAAATCCAGAAAGGATGTACTGTCAGATACAGGGTTGAGGAAGGTATTGCTACTTTTGCATTGAAATATCAGTCTACCACGCAAGATTTTTTTCCCCACACACACATTTCCTGATCAGTTTGCTGCCCGCAAACATGCTCTCACTGAGCAGTCATCTACCAGTAGCATCAGCTGCAGAAGACCATAAGCTGAACTAAAGCCAGATGTAAAGAAAAAAACAGAGGTCCTGAATCCTAATAATTTTTACAGTAGATTAGACTAAGCATATAACAAGTTTCTGAACTCAAGCTAAACTTTAGCTTAGCCTGCCAAGAACAGAGAGGAAAAACAAAAACAAATGTGATTACATTTGTTTCATCTTTCTTCAAGACAGAAGACAGGAAATATGCAGATGCAGAGACAGAGTTGATACAGAAGGAAAAAGCAGCCCCTAAAGGGCTGCAAAAAAGTCTAAAATGTGGTACAAAAAAAAAAAATTGACCCACATAACTTGTCTCTTAAGAAAGGAACTAACACGTTGAACCACATTCTGATAGCCCAAAAAGTCATTATGAAATCAGTCTGCTTGCTGATTAATTTGCAAAAATATGAAAGAAAGATGCAAGACATGAGATGGGGGTAGAAATACACAAAAGCATATGCAGACAAAAATTCATATGTTTGCCTTGATTTTCTCTCAAGCTATTAAGTGAAAAAGAATCATCTAATAAAACTAACCGACCATAAATACCATTCCAAAAATGAAAGATAAGGAGAAAGCAATTTAATTCCCTACAAAATAATGTACCTTCAACTCCCTTCCCCCATGGAAAACAGCAATTAATTTCTTCTTAATTATTTACGTGAAATCATGTTAATTAACTTCCAGTTTGGTTAGTAGCATCTAACCTATGAAGTATGCATACGAACACAGCAAGATAAATGTTACTTCCTTTTTATGCAGTCAGAACTTTGCAACAGCTTAACCAAGTCACATTTGAAAAGTATGCCAGCACTTTTTCTCCCCTTGGTCAACTATCTCTGAATAGATATTACAGATATTATGCTGATAACATTCCTCTCATAAAAAAAAGCATCTCATGTATTTCTTACACGGAAAAGCAATATTACGAAAATGTTAGCCATTTGGTGGTTTTTTTTCAATTAGTACCTAGAAAAATAAAAAGAAAAGAAAAGCCAGTATCATGCAACTCCTTAGGCTTGTAAAGCATTTCTGTAGCCACAACTGCTATTCTGATTACAGTTGGCTACACTGTACCAAGAACATTCCTTTACAGCAATAATGAGTATAAACCAGAAAAAAACAAGTATTGGTGACAATCATAGAAAGGAAAAAAAAAAGAGAGAGAAGAAAGAAACAATAAATCATACAATCCATATTGTGGAAACTAATTCTTGCAGAAAGTTTGTTACTGTATTTTCTTTTATTAGGCTTCACAAGAGATTCTAACAGGAGGTTTTACTCCTTTAAAATTAAAAGCTTCCATTCTGGAAGTCAGCAAAATCTCTATGCAAGCTTTGAAACTTCTAACAGGTCTTGTCTTTGTATCGAACTTTTTGGCACATTCCAGTTACACGTTGTTATTGCTACCACATTTTACTACAAAATAACTACAATCAGAAAAATGTGCTACTGTTACACCATACCTTCTGGTAAACTATAGAGCACACGAGGTCTTTAACAGCAGAGAGGGACAAGTCCTGAGCTTCAATGGTGACAGTCTCTCGAGTGAGACCAATTTGCAGAAGGAATGAGACTCCATGCATAGAGCCCCTGGAGTTGGTGAGGCTCTGTGTACTGAAACTGCCATTGGAGAGTCGACTGGAGAGCCCCGACTGGGGACTTGAAGACAAAGTTGGGGTTTGTGGTGCAGCAGCATGACATGTAGGTGGGGAGAACTTCTGTAAGGATGGAGGAGAAGAGTCGTTTGCTGACATCTGACTTGTTTTAGAATGCTGAGATCTCCCTAGTAGTCAAATTCTAACAAAAATATTTTGTCAGTTCTTGGTTTGAAATTAAAAAAAAAAAAAAATCTAACTTTCCCTTTCTTAGTTCAGCAAAAATGCCCTGACCAGTAAAACATGTTAATTTTCCCTTTCATTTTGTGCAAGCCAAAGAGTAAAATAATTTCAGCTGGAAGTTACTTTAAATTAAAGGTTCTCTTTCTACAGTTACAATCAGCTGATCAAAAGCAGATTGCTTTTTCTTTAGCACCACATCCAGACAGTAGAGGCTTACATAAAGGCCTCAGAAAAATACATCAGCTCTGCTTTTTCATATTAGTCCTTCATATCTATATATATATATAAAAAAAAAAGACCTCAAATAGAAACAAATGTTGGTAACTCATTAGAAATACCCTCCTTCACCTAACTCCACAGACAGCATCTTATACATAGGCTTATCTTCATGTAGATATCCTTCTAGAATAAAAAAAAATAAAAAAAATAAAGAGTCCAGGTATACGATGAATCTATTCTTCCTCCAGAAATTCTTCTCTGAATTCACAGGACATGGTTAACAGATACCTCCACTGATCTCCAACTTTTCATTTTTGAAAAATATTTTATATTGTGAAATGCAGGAGCAGAATTTTTGAAGACCCAATCACATTAACTGTAATCACTAGGTTCACCCAGAAAATCTCCAGCATTTTGAAATGTTGTACTCTGCCTGTAGGGGAAAAGATAAAATTATTATTTCACATGAAATGCATAAAGTTGCATAGCAACATCATAACCTTCTATTTTGAAGCAGCAGGATCATTGAGTTCTTGCACTTAAATATGTTGTAAATTAGTAACTTTTTACACTCATTTTAATGGTTAATAACTTAACTGTTAATAATAATACTTAACTGTTCTCCCACTATACAATACACGCAACAAATCACATCTAACACTTCCCAATACATTACCACATCTTTTAATTAATATTAATTTAGCAGAGCAAAGCACTTCAATTCTTAACAGAGAAAAATGATATAGTCTATGTCTGCTCTTTAGATATATGTTGAGAAGGTAGGAGGTAGCAAAGGAAATGCATTAAACAAATTGATGTCTTGACAACATCATAATGCCAAAACTCAAAAAAACACTACAGAACAGGCACTCAGGAAAACATCTTAACTACAGCACAAACTCTAACTGCAGGAAGATATTTATAGTCTACAACAAAGCATTGGTTCCTTTGGGGTGTGTGGGGGGAATCATTTAATGCTCACACGCCTGCTCAAGAAGCAAGTCTGCCACAACCTTTTAAAATAAATCATTTCATGACTGAATTCTGGATTTTTTTGCACTTCATGACCACGGGCTCAATAACACTTGTTACAAGATGCTGTGCTATCTAAAGCAATATTCCAAGTATTTGGAAGCAAAACCAATCACTCATTCAAGCATACGCTACCTACTCCAACTACTTTGGGGTTCTAATGGTGCTGAGCAGCTTTACCTGGACTCAACTAAAATACTTGTATTAAGGAATAAAGCAAGGCAAATTTGCACTATGAAACTTTGGCAATGCATTGATTTTTAGTTATTTGGTCAATATTTTAAATATATTGAATATTTTCTAACATTTATCCTTTAGAAATAAATGGTGTTATCTAATGCTGAGCACTCTCTATTCTCACTTCCAAGGAGCTAAGTGAAAAAAAGTTGATTAACATTTTGGATAGCACCAGAACTGTAAATCAAGCTTATGTGATGTTATTCTACATTCCTCATATAACTGCTTCCACAGAAAAAAAGCCTGTGAATGCAAAAATGACTCGAATACAATGAGACTATGCACACCATCTTTTTTTAAGGAGCACAGATCAATACAGGATACCAAAATCAATAAGCTCATGCATTTTTGCCTTCCCTTATGTACAGAAAGTGTCAGAAAAGTATCACTAAGTCTAAATGGAATTAAAAATAAACAAATAATGTTTATCACAGGCAATATAAACTATCCTTACTAGGAATAAGGCTGATAATTAGTAAATCTGCTTAATAGATCATAGCCTGATATTTACCATACAATAACTCAAAAACCCACCTCCACTGCAATTTCAGAAGGTAAATGTAGAAACAGTTAAAAGAATAGCAATACCGGAAGGAAAACTTAGCTCTTAGTTCTCTGATAAAAATTCCTAATAAGTGCTCCAGAAGAACAAACAAACTGGAATCTACTTTTACAATTATCTATAATTATGCTGAAAATCTAGTATTTGTTGCAAAGACTCAAGAATCGCTAGACATCCAGCAAAGACACCTGAAAAGACAGTTTCTACATCAAAGAATATACTGACCATGATAGAGATAAGTGCCATAAACAAAAAGAACACTCAAGCACCTTTCTCAATAAAGCAGCTTTACAATTCCTTCGACTTTGCATGGAGGTCAGTAATATTCATGTTTTCTACACACTGTTTTTCTCCTCCTCACTTCTCACAGGTATCAGAGACAGCAAACACTAAACTTTAGGGGGAATCTAAATAAAAAGCGAATAAGGCTTTACCAACATATTGGAAAATAAAAATTAAGATGTGACAGAGTTAATAAGTCTTCTCAGTAAAACTAAGCAAGTTAAATTTAGACACTGAAAGGACACTGAAAAAAACTCACCTACATCCACTTAATTAAAGATGTTAACTACATTCAYCAAAAGTGTGATTCGTTTGCATTTACGAAGCCTTTTCATACCAAGTTTATTTGCATATAAGCCTTTAATGATGTTTACTTTTGCTACTTCATAGGAAAGAGTGGATCTTTCTAAGAAAAGAAAACGACAGAAACTGCTTACTTCTAAATCATTTTATGCGTTGTGACTATGAATGCTAACATGTAAGAGAAGTGCATACTGAAATTAATACAAAAGTGATGGGATTGGAGATAAGAAATAAGGTGACACCTCAGAGAAACTGCAAAGACAAACGACCTTCCAAGGGAATCATACCAATCCTCTTCCTGCTGTACAGTTCACCGTCCACTTTTCAGCCTACTCTCGTCTTGGAAGTGCTGACCCTCCCCTTCCTTTTGGGGCTGCTCCCAAACCAGGCAGCCTCTCCAATATCTGGCACTCGACTCGCCCTCGTCCCTCCCTGCTAGACACGATACGGACTTCCAGTCCCGCTCCAAGCAACTCCTCTCCCTTTTCTTATCCACAAAGCTGGTCGCTTTCCCGGATTTTATCGGGAGGCGCTAAGGCCCCCGCCAGGCAGCGGACGGGCTCCCGCCGCCGCTCCCCTCACCGGGGCCGCCCGCAGGTGCCAGGGCCGGGGCTGCGGGCGGGGAGCAGCCGCCACGGCGGGCCGGGCCGGGCCGGGCCGAGCCGGGC
>NW_028186648.1:159468-208460 GCF_003343005.1 Rhea americana
CGCGCAGCCCCGCTGCTGCCCGCACACACCAGAGCCGCCCGGGACGGGCTGCGGCGCGGGGGCTGCCGGGAGCTGTAGTCCCGCGGCCCGACTCCGGCCCCGGGCGCCGCGCCGCCGCGAACCACAAGCCCCGGCGTGCACCGCGCCAGCGGGGCGCCGCGAGGGAGGCGGCGCATGCGCAGCCCACCGCCCAAAGCCTTTCCGTTACTTTTCTGGCCTGTGGCGGTTGGTGCCCTGAACCGCTAAGAGGGCGGCGGGGCGCGGCGCGGGGCGGCGCCTCCAGCGGTTGCTCGCGCTCCATTTTGCAGCTGGCGCGCCGCCGCCCTGCTCGCAGCTCGCCAGCCCGCTCGGGCTCCAGCCGTGTTAAAACTTGGGTCCCCGCCAGCTCGCACCCGCTCGCGGTTGTGCCAGCGCCGCCCTCGAGTTTCGACAGCTCCTCGGCTCTCCCGGGGCACCCTCGGTCCGGCCCCAGCCGGCCGCCAGCGCTTCTCGCCACCTGCGCCGCTTTCAGTTCACCTTTTCGGGGCGTAGGGGGCGCGGCGCAGCCCCCAGGAGCGGAGCGCAGTTCCCCCCACGGCCTTCGTCTCTGCACAGGAAATACTTGACCTGCTCTGTCACAGGATCCACTGGCTTTTTTCATGGGCACGCTGATGCGGTAGCGCAGAAGGGCTTTTTGCCACCAGCAGGCGTGGAGTTCCCCCTCCTCCGGTCAGTGGTCCTCACGAGCTTTTAGCTTATGGCAGAAGTTCTGGCCTTTTCGGTGTAGGTGTCCCTGTGCTTGGTGTTACTACATTTTAGTCCCCCGTTCTAATACTTTGATTCACTCGCATCCTGTCTGCGTTATTGATGCCACTTTTGCATCACCAGCAGATCTCTGCACACAAGGTAGCAAATGTATATTTAGCAAAAATACTAAATAGAACTGGTCACAAGGCAAAAGGGCATTAGTATCCTCCCTCTAGCCCAAAAGTTCACTGTTAAGGCGACCCATAATCTTCTTTCTGGAATTTATGTATAATTCTTAATATCCAGTAGCGTAGGGAGTTACTGAAGTCTGGTATATATTTCAATTATATATCAGACTGAAAACACGAGGAAAAGGAGAAACTATGAAGAAAAATACAAATTCTAATTCTCTGCACAGCAAGTCGAAGGTGGAGAAGCTGATTAGTGCTGTCATTTATAGCACTGTTTCTAACGTATATTTTTCATTTCCTTCATCTTGTACTCCTGAGGCCCAGCCTAAAACCCACTGCAGCTAAGTGGAGTCTTTCCGCTGACTTAACCCTGTTTTGCATCAAATATTATACAGGGCAGCTGATACAGAGCGTAACAGAATTCATGTTCTGGCTGTAGCTGGCTTATTTGATAAGTAATTAGCTTGAAGCTTCTTGTTGAAATCTGGAATTACTTTAAAACTGTAGAAATTAATGGTTGATTCTGCTTTTAACTGGTTTTGAATGCTAAAAACACCCTGGGAGTTTTTAATGAAGGCTATTCCATGAATAGAGGATGTTCTTGCCAAAGTTCTGCACAAGATAACTGAGCAATCTTAGTTTCCTTTTTCCTTTAAAGTGAGACTCCCACATACCAACACTATAAACTTAGAGCTTGCCTCCATACACATGATTTCTGATGTTTAACACAGCAAGGAGTCATACTGTAGAGTTTTAAATGCAGCAAACTTTTCACATTCTGAGTAACATCCCTAAAAATAGCTGTTTACGGACAATAACAGATGGGTATTAGGTATTACCACAGTCACTGGGCAACGATTATGCTGTTTTGTAAAGAAGCTCAGCTTTATATCATCCGATAGGGTTGATGCCACTTGATTTTTTGCTCTACGCCATAATAGCTGCTTTTTCATAAATTAGAACAGAAGATGGATTAGTTAAAACCAATTTATTGTGGAACACAGAAAAGCATCAGACAAAACAAAGCAGTAAGTATTTATGTGGTGGTACTTTATACTGAATGAATGCTGCTGAAGCACCCAAAATGTTCTGTTTGTAA
This sequence comes from Rhea americana, assembly GCF_003343005.1. Lineage (NCBI taxonomy): Eukaryota > Metazoa > Chordata > Aves > Rheiformes > Rheidae > Rhea > Rhea americana. The sequence continues at coordinate 161,485 of NW_028186648.1, forward strand.
AGATTTGTCTGAAACATCTGAAAGCAGCTTTGCATTCCAGCAGCATTCTCTATATATAGAGAAGTATATACATCTGTGTATACATGCACAACTGAGTTTATGTGCTATATAGCACAGCATTATTACAGCATTAGATATCGGAGCATTATTTGCATCAGCAGACAGTATAAACATTCAATTTTGTAATTTTAGTGATTATCATAATTTGTAATTTCCCGTGGATTTTATCTAAGTTCTTCATCATTTTCAGAACCTACATCATTCGTTCAGATGGCTGGTTGTTTTCACACCTCAGAGCGTTCCCTACCAAAGCCAGCTGCGCTTTATAGCTGCAAAATACCAGGAAATAGTGGTAACTTTTCAATGGTAAGATGAAGGTGTAAAATACCAGGAAATAGTGGTAACTAATCAATGTCTATAGCATTTGAGCATTTTGTAGTTGTAAATGGAAACTTTATATATTCAGTTCCATTCACCAGTGTGATTTGCAAAATTTTCATATTATCTAACTGGGTTACAAAGAAGGCAGTGTCCTAGGAGACAGGACTAGTGCATTTGTTCGAGAAATTCAATAAGCATGTACTGCCATGATTATTGTTCACTTCCTTTGACACTAATCTTGCATAGGCAATGCCCCCTTTCAGGATTTGCAAGATTTGCAAGAAATGCTGAAAGAGGAACTAATATCTAAGTGGACAAAATGTTAAAATTAATTTCTTTCTTTTTCTTGTTTTGGAAGTTTACAGTCTCTTTTTCTTTTTTTTTTCCTGTTATAATTACAATAGAACTGAAAAAAAATTAGGAGTTCAGGTTTGGTTTGGATAAAATCCTGAAATGTAAATGTGTCTCTGAATTACCTCATCATATTGATTTGCACCCTTAGCTGAACTTTGTTCTAAAATCTACCTCCAACACAACAGTGAAAATCAAATTTTCCCCAGTATAAACTCACTGAGAACAAAATACATATTATGTATTTTTTATATGTGATCTTTTAGAATTTGCTTATCCACAACTAGTTTAAAGAATGATCCCACAAACCCTTTAACCTATCAGATGGGCAGCCTCATTCAAATTATATAATCCTACTGTAACGAATATGAAATAAATATAAAGTTATTTCCCTAAATACATGTTTTAGGGCTCATTTCCACTTTTCATTTAGTAAAGCTGAGTCTGAAAATACACCAGCCTATGGAAACAGAATCTCTTAAATTTTAACCACCAAACACAGTACTGTCACAGCCTCATAAAGGGTCTGTTCCAAATCCATGGAAATCAAGAGCAGACAGGCTCAGTTAGAAGAACACTAGTGCAAGTCCACAGAGCGCCTGTGTGCACCGGGCACCTCCAGGCCCATGCGCTTCTGTATGAACGCAAACCCTTCCACCCTTCCACTCTGGGTTTTGACAGTAATCTACTGATTTTGGAATACTCAGCAGCCTGGGCTGCCAAACACTGGAAATCCCAGAAAATACGCTCTACATTGGAGCTACAGCTTTACCAGTGTTGATCAGTCAGCCATAGCTTATCCTCAATTTTGCAGTGTATTCGGTAGAATCAAAAAACAACAGAATACAGTCACTCTCGTCTCCCTACCACAGGCCTGTTAGTTGAAATTGCTGAGCATCAAAAATACATTTGAAACAGTAAAAGGTGCAGGAGTACAAATTTTCTAGAAAGCAGACATGCATTGAAGTCAGCAACATTTGAGAATTAATTTTTCCAGAGTTAATAGCTAAGGTGGTCATAACAAAGGTAACTGCAGAATGCTCAGCCTAAGCTCCTGAGAGGTCTTATGGGCTAAAACGCTCACATGCTATAGCATTAGTGAGAGGAAGAGCCATGTGCAAACCTTTGACAGAGCTGTCTCTAGCTTCTCTCCTACTGGAATTCAGTAGATGGCACTGTCACATCAACTGGGTTAAAGAAAAGAAACAACACACTGATTATATTTTTACAAATAGTTTATATTTTTCTTCAAATAATCTAACTTTTTTCTCCCTAGAAGACATCTGATTACATCTATTTCAGTTTCAAAATAATAAAGCAACTATTTAAAATGTATAAAATTCAGTAGCTATAAAACAATTTGTTGACAGCTTTGCAACTTGATAGTATGGAATTGAGGTAAACAAGGTGTTCTTCTTTTAAAAAGCACTGGAAATCACAATGTTCAAAACCTTTGATTATAACTTTTTTAATCTTATATTTTTAAAGTAGTTAAAGAGTTCTCTTTTCAGCTGTGAACTGCTCTGATTTCTGTTACATTTCAATTAGATACCCCCCTTTCCCACCGCCTGCGTACACACAGTTTTTATATCATTAGACAAGGAACTTTCTGGGGAGGTTATGAGTGCTCTTCTCCCCCACCTCCAAATTTTGAAAGTAAAAAAAGAAAATCTATCCTGATAAATATGTTATATTGCTTTGCTAGATAAGAACTGTTTTAAGCACAGATATAATTGCTTTGCTGAATGGAATCTTAATATGGCAAATTCAATAAGAGAAGAAGACAGAGCCACAGAGAGCATGGAAGAATTGCAGATGTTACTAAAAACAGCTTTGACATTTTAGTTTTGATACAAAGCATTCACCTGCAATGAAAAACACATCTAACACTCTTATTAGCTCTAGATTGATTGTAGCCTGGATATACTTTTATCTTTTTAGCAAGATGAAGAACTTTTCATTTTTTCAAAACAGGAAGTCCCCACACCATCAGCTTTCACTTCTAATTTTTCATCTGCTGTCTTTTGTGTCCTTAAAAGTGCCTTCTATCTTCCAGCATTTCCCCAAAAACTCTCCATCACACCCTGAATTCAGATTCAATTTTACTGGTTGACATGCCAGGTTTTTCATTTTCCTATTTCCCTGGATAAGCATACAGAGCTTGCTTATACAAGCCAACCTGTGTTGGACATGTACTGAGTTTGGTTATTCTTAGAAATGCTAATGGCACAGATCTCAAGCAGTTAAGTGGGAAGCAGAATTACTGTTTATTATCCCAATTTCTTCTTTCCTTTTGTGCTTAAATATTAAAATCCTGGATTGGTTACACTAACAGTTTAAGAAAAAACAAATTCCCAGCTACTACTACCAACTTCTATGGCTAAATAGTTTGGTGCAGGTGATCTCCCTCATTTGACGTTTTGTAGACTTTACCTGAAATAGCTGATGATCCCTCCGCCTGAGGGAGGGGTATGAGAGCTGTGCTTCCCTCCCTCTCTCCACTATCACTGTCACTGAAGGTGTATGGTTGTTACTACTGAAGAGCCAACAATCAGCACAATATTGTTTGACATGAAGAAAAAAAAAATTAAAACATCCTGTTCAATCCCTCTGTGCATTCTGTACAACACTTACCTATGTTTCCCATGGAGGCAAGATCAACACTATCTTAGTTGACTTGATACTATACTTGTCTGGCTCAAATACTATGAAGGACCTGTAACCTTTAGCGGGGCCTTTATCTCCCAATGGGTCTGCAGTCCCTACGGGAAAACTGTATGATCTAGTCCTGAATCAAGCTTCCATTTTTGGCAAATACTGTCCTCTTTTGTGCTAAATTGTGTGAGAACCCTGTGCATCAGCCGGAAACTTTGTCCAATGTCTGGATTATACAGTCAACCACAAGAAATCTGATTGAAGGGCAACAGACTTTTGTTCTGTTGTATAGTCCTCTTAGAATCACGTCATTTTGGAAGGTGGATTTAAATTAATTTCCCATGACTTGATCTCTGCTGCCAGGGCATGACTTTTACCTAAGTCTTTGTTGATATCATTTGTAAACCACACTGATCTTTTTGGCAATCAAATGATTGTCCATTTCTCCCTATTTACCAGTGACTAGGTCTTGCATTTGGAATAACTTCCTACCAAAGCCAACATGTGCACTTGTGTGAAGAGCTGACTTTATTTAAAATTAACTTTTTATTTCCCAAATATGAAACATCTGGATACTGCCACATTATTAGTATCATCTACAAGGATCCTGAATCTGCAATAAAACTACCACCCCCAGAGAATTATGCTGGGCAGCAGATCTACTAGCTTTTCTCAGAAATCTTTAGAATCTGGGTTAAGAATCTGCAAATCAGCAATTTTCTTCATTCCTCTAATATTAGTATCACACACTGAATACTTGCAAAGTTGTAGTTTCTGAGATGGGACTTTTCAGTATGAGGCTGAAGAGCAACAGGATGATTACTTCTGCTCCCTCCTTTTTATTTTTGTTAATTTTGTCCTCTTTTATCTTTCACTTTGTTTTATATTAGGTAGTATTAAGTATGAACAGTAAGAATAATGTGAAAACTAGAGGCTTTAAATTGAGTATCAGTGATGCAAAACAGTCAATGTCAGATGTCCTAACAACAGGGCAGAACATGGATGTTGGTACTGAATGTCCTGAAGAGGAGCTTGTGTGCTTGGAAACTTATCTGTTTGTTTTAATCACATTAATTGGTTTATTGTAAAATATGACCTCACCACAAATCTTGCTTCATCTGTAGTTATTAATGTAATTACAGAATTTAGAAAGCCTAACTTGCTCTAGGTGACCCTGCTGAGCAGGGAGGTCGGACTAGATGATCTCCAGAGGTCCCTTCCAACCTTAGTGGTTCTATGATTCTATGATTCTAAAGACAGAATTTGGACTTTTCAGTGAAATTATTGAGTATTGTCATTTTAGGTTTAAAAAGATTGTAAAAGAGCATTTAAAATATAAATTAAAACTCTTTGCAATTATATAAATCTTTGCATTTCAAGATGCTTCACAAATACTCTTTTCAAACTGATCATCATCATGAATGATGGTGGGGCACATTCTCAGCAGGAACCTGAAGTTGGTCTACAGAGGACTCATTCAAATGCCTGGAGCTATGCATCTATTTTCAAATTTTTTGAGATCAAGTAGAGCCACAGAGCCTCGATTCATCTGAAAGCTATCTGTAAAAATACAGAACGTGCAGTCTTGAAAATGACAAGCTACAGCTCTTCTCACAGTGAAAAAATCACAAACTCCTTTGAGTCTCCTTTCACAAGACTGTAATCTCTGGAGGAAGAGAGGAAAAGAGGGAGGAGAGAAGTGGGAAAAAAGAGAGAGGCCATGGTGCAGTGACTGCTGCCTGAGGGCTTGGAGATTAGTCACATGCAGCTCTCCTGTTATTGCTGACGTGGTGCTGGGGACAAGGCTCATTTCACCGGGGGAATGGGCTGGGAAAGGCTCGTGTAGCCAGCATGGCTCTCACTGAATGAACACTGAGAGCTAGGCACCTCTCGCTGCAGAAGCCCTCCTCCCTCCCTCCAGCACTGCCCCCTTTCCTTCTGCTTCAGCACCGACCTGGCTCTCCCCGCTCCCTCCCAGACCTCAGCAGAGGCGAAGGGGAGGGTGGCCTGCAGGCCAAACGGCTCTGGCTTGAAGGCACGAAGAGCTGCAGGAGAGGGATGGCAGGGGCAGGAGGAGGTGAGGGGGCAGCCGCGGCTCCCGCCTGGATCGGGGCACTCTGCTTGTCTGCAGTCTCCTTGCTTCACCTGGTGAGCGGGAGGGAAACCGAGACAGACTGGACCCTGGAGAAGGTGGGTTGTATTTGTATTTCTCAGCCTGTTCCTTCCTCTCGACCTCACTTAGCTAGGCTGCCATTTACGGCACATTTACAGGAGAGAGAGAGCAGCAGCTGCTGCTAAATAACACACACACACAGAGAGAGGAGAGAGAGAGTGACCTGCCAGCCTCTCTGGCCATCAGTCAGGAAACCTCAGGCATCTTCATGTGACCCTTCTCTGTCTTTCTTGAGCATGGATATAAATCTCTTCTTTGTTTCATCTCTGTAGTCCATCATCAGGGTTCACGCTGTAACATGGGAGCAGCTGACCTGGTAACAGCACAGTGCTCATAGGCGGTTGGGCTAAGTGAGCACTTTCTGCCGCTGGCAGTATGAAGCTGAGACTGCATCTAATTCCGTTATTTTAGGCAGTGCAGCTGCTCTGCAAAGTACAGACAGGTAAAAGATAACATGGCTTCCCCTCTCATTCTGATTTAATGGCTAGGGATAACAGCCTTTACACATTTGTCACAGTAATGATATGATTCATACCAACGGGGAATTGACAGCACAATAAATGTCAGAGAAAGCTATTGAATTTAAGGGGAAACTTGACAGGAGGGATCAAAACTAAAAGTATGCTCTATATAATTTTATAAATAATATATTCTAATTTTCAACATAACTATAGTGATTAAGAGAAGGGCAGTATTTTAGTCTGAGAAAACAAACGGTTATTCCAGAAGTGATTCATGTTCAGCTGAGAAAAACAAGTAGGGATTGTACTGGTAGCTCCTACATAATTATTTTAAAAGGACATAATATTATAATGTCTTGTAGAAATATACTGTATTCTTTTTAAATTAAAATGTTGCACAAACTAGTGAAAAAAGCACACTCAGAATAACTAGTTTATATATTAGTTATAATAACTAACAATTATTTAGTGAAATAATAATAAGCAAATACAGTCCCCATTTCTCAGTATAGCAAATAACTCTTAATGGCTGATTATGAAACATTAACAATTTCTTCATGAGGAACAGGATCAACTACAAGTTTCATTTAATTAAAGGCTTCAGCCATTTCCAAATGGAAAATACACTTTTAAAACCCATTCTCAGGTGTTTGTAGAAGAGCTGAACTCAAAGTTCACCCAGAACTGACTGAACTCTGTTAATCCAATGCAATATTTTCTTCAACAACAAATCAGGGTCTAGGGCAAACTGGCAAAATGAAGCTTTCCTCATATGTTTTTACTCACTTCCCCTTAGTCATTCCCTTTCTCCTTGATTTTATTTACTGCTCATGTGAAGACTTTTTTTTTGTAATAATAGAAACCTTGTCATTCCGTTTTACTCATTTTATCTTACTATATATATGACATAGCTAAGAATAAATAAGGCTAAAATCTGTAGTCAGTACTCAGTGTAGAAGCGTGTAGCACCAGTGCTCCTTTCCCCCTCCTTAAACCACACAAACACACATTTTACCTCATGCCATTCTAACTAGTCAGTCAACTTGCTAATGATTGCAGTATGATGATCTAACCGCAGAACCAGAGCATCTGAACTCCTCTGCCCTTACGAATGCTAACCAAGAGCCACTTCCTCTTTCTCATCAAATTTTTGTCCCTTGTCAAATTTTACTCCTTCTCCCTAAAAGCAAGCAAGAGTCAAAAGCTGAAAGAGGAATCCTCTCCTTACAGCCTACGGATAGGTCCGTCCTTCTTCTTGTGCCACTCACTGAGGAGGAGGAATCAGGACTAAAACTTAAAAGTTCTCCGTTGGCATCAAGCTCATATACATTGAAATCAGCAAGTTCTGGGTGGGCTACTTGGAGAGGTTTAGGTCCTGCAGTTGTAGACAGCTTAGTTGTACAGTACAGCAGTTTAGGTGGCTTAGCATTTAACAGCAGCCCTGCCGTGAATACATTGCTCTGCCTTCCTACTATGGCCTCATCTCCCACGCAGTAGCTGAGCGCATGGACAAAGCATATGGAGAAAATATGGATTGACCAACGCTGCAAAAAATGAGTCACTCACAGCTGTTGTTCTGCTGCTCTTTTATATTTCATGACCACCTTCGTAAATCTATGAGCTGAATTTGAATATATTTCCATTATTAAAAATGGAAATTTCTTCCTCTCTTCTGAAATGTTTTCATACATTTGTACTTTAATAATAATGTTTCTTTGCAAAGCAGTGACCACAATTACTAGGTATGCTCTACAGTTATAAGCTAGACATTAGTCAACATTTCAATTGAGCCTTTCTATTGTTCAGATGAAGGTGTATTTTCTGAATTAAATTGTCCTCCCACACTATTTGTGAAGTGTGCAGTTTTGATTTTACCTTTTCTCTTACCAGCTGTTCCTCCTAAGTAAAAGTGTTCCCTGCCCACATTTTCTCATGCCTGTGCCTTTTCTACACTGATATAAATTTCATTGTATTAAACTTTTAGTCTTTCAAAAGTTGAAACATTTTAGGCTGCTTCTATGATACAATTTGCAAACTTTAATATAGTTCAACTTTACAATATATCGGATGAAATGTGATTTTTCTTTAATAAATTTCTAAATTTGTTAGCATTAAAAATGGTAACTGTATCTCCTGAAATTTGGTGTGATTATAGATTTAAACCTAAAAGCTATAATATAATTGATATTGTAGGATACATTATTTTTCTGTCTCTCTCCTGCTCCTTATTTTCACTAGTAAACTGAGGTGGAATTAGAGGAAAGATCTTCACATAGATAACAGCTAGAAAAAAGAAAATGAAGGGTAGAATTTAATGGTTCGTTTTTACAGTGGAGTCTAGAAAGTATCTGTGCTTGGGCTGCTCCATTCAGCACACACATAAATAAAGTAGAAAGAGGAGAAATAGTGAGGCAAAAAGAACTTTTTTGAAATATATATATATATATATATATATATATATATATATATATATATATATTAACCAGTTCATGGTGGTTAAGATGAAAGCTGATTACATGGAACTGCAGAAGACCTTAAGGTCTTAAGGTCAGTACACTCACCGGCCAGGTAATAAATGAGTTTCAGTAGTTGTTTCAGACATATGTGAAATAAAGCACGTGACTGAGTGGGAAAGGAAGAGGATTTTTTTGTTGTTGTTAATCTACACAGTGATGGAGTTATAGTAAATACATCTATGAAAACATCAGCTTAATGCAACAGCAGCCAAAAGCAAGTCAAACATTAAGAACGTGTAGGAAAGGAAAGGAAAATGAAATAGAGGATACCATTATGCTACACTATAAGGCTATGGTACACTTGTAAGTTCAGTTTCCCTTGCTCCCCTCATCGCAAAAAAGGATATAGCAGATGCAGACAGGGTACACTGGCACAGCGAGTCTGACTGATTATAGGACTAGGGGAAACCTCCTGAGAGAAACAGGGAATGGCTATATAACCTATCCTGTGACACAAATCTATAAAAGCAGGAGCAGCTACAGAAGTTCATAATCAGCCTGTTGCCAGAGCTTGGGAAGGTTCAGACCAGGAGCCTGATGGGACGACTGGATCGTCCTAAGGTATCCCACTCGGCATTCAGCTACCACGCCAGAAGGCCACACAGCTTTCACTAGCCTGATGTATTTGCCAGTCCCATGAGGAGGTCTCAATGGTCTTGGTCATCTCAAATGGCTCTGAAGGTCTACACCCAGGCAACAGAAAAGGCCAAAGAGTATTTGGGAAGAACACTAGTGCTGGCAATACTAGCTGTTGTTACAGGAGATGAGCAGCCATCTCCGAGACTGAACCACACATCACAAAGCTGACGGGTACCTAAGCTCGCGCCAGCTGAGCTAGGCTATGTTGTGTAGTCACACCAACGCCACCACGGTGGGCAGAGGCCACAACGATGCGACTTCGCTATTTCTGGAACAGAGCTCACGCAGTACTGCACCTCATAATATAAGCATAGCTTACAGCTAAATATTCTTTTCATTAAAATAAAACTTCCAGTGTTTCAGCCTGAACAGAAACCTCATTTGAAAGCACACAGTGGCAGACATGACTGTAGGATGTATGTGGTGCAATATCATATGGAAAAGAGAAAAAACGATCATAGTTTAAGTTTGCATGTCTAGGAGGTAAAGATTTCTCCCACATTTTTAATATTGGCACATTCTGCACAGAAAACACAAAAATGCAAAAACCACTGAAATTAAAAATGTCAATTACTTTTGAGAGAAAAGCTTTTAATAACTTTTGTTGTCAGTAAATCAGAACAGGACAATATACTAGTTAAAATATGTTTACAGTAATTTTGAAGAAAACTATGGTTAAAAAATCTAGTAATAGCTACAACAATCTTTCCTTTTCTTCCTTCTACAGTATTCTCATCAACCAAGAATTTTACATTCTAACACTATTCAAGAAGTTGTAGAAAATACAGATGTTTCTCAAATGTGGGAGAATGATTTGCATCCTTTCCTGATAGAAAGATACTCAGGATCACCAGGAAATTATGCCGTACGACAGGTAAGACAACATTTCTGGAAGACACTATAACATCTATTATTTATGCTCTAGTAGTGCCTTTGTGGCCACTATTGTACGAGACAAATTCCTTTCTTTCAGTAGGATGAACTCTCTCATTGCTCTAGTCTAGACTGTACAGTGCCCACAAAATATAGCTTGCATTTTAGCCAACGTTACTTCCCAGGGCTGCATAGAAAGGTGAAAGAAAATCAGTTTTTAGGTTAATTTAAAAAAGCTCCCTCCGGGCTGGGTAACCAAGGCACAACACAACAGTTGTCCTTTCTCTCACCTGGGCAGGCTTTTGGTCACTGGTTCAAGCACCCTGGACCTCTACACAAGGGATAAGCTAAGTGACACACACACATGCATGCACACGCACACAGCATTTCTAGGCAGGTCCTGCGCTGCTGCCCTCTGGTCCAAAGGCAATGCTAGCTCCACCGGCCAGAGCACAGCAGCACACCAGCACTGGTAACGCAGCTGGATCACATCCGGCCCTGAGCTGTTAACACCTCCAGCACGCTGCGTTTGAGCCATGATGACTTACCGCACAACAGAGTTGCTGCCCTTTCGGCACCCCTGCTCTGCAGGCAGCACGGGCATCCTCAGGGCTGCATCACGCCCTCTCTGGGTTACATTAGCCAGCCAGAAGACAAAACCAGTGGCATGGTGGAATTTACTGGAAGACTTTTGTAATGTCTCACTAGGAAGTAACCACTTTGTGCCATCGTGTACCCTTTAGGTGGTGACTCAACAGCTCTAAGATAGCCCTAACTACAGTACATTTATTTGCCAGTCTCTAGTTGGTAGATTGGAAAAAATGCAGCTTTTTCATGTTCTGTGTGTGTGTGTGTATAGACCTAGTTCTGTGGTTTCCTCAATGATACCCTGGCAGGCAGCCAAATGAAAGAGAAAAAAAGAAAAACAAAAAAACAGCAGAGCTCAAGATATAAACCACAAATCATGTTCAAATAAGGATCATCTTATTACAAGGTTACTACATGGTACAAAAACATACCCCCACCAAAGTGTGCGTGTGGGGGAACTCCATTGCAAAACACAGTGTGTGAAATGGTTGACATTTATTAAGATACAGAAAGAGCACGAGACTCATTTTAGGGAGAAGGCCAATTCAAGTCAAGGATAATGCTTATTGGGAACTACATCCAGGTTTATATATGCCTCTTAGTCCATTCCAGAAACCTTATGCTCTGCCTACGGATAATGGTTAGGCTATACAATTCCATAAAAGCTTTCAGAAGGCGACCACAAACAAAATGGAAATTTGTTCTAGCACTAAAATTTATGGCAATATTCCCACTGACTTCACTAAGAGCAGGACAAGTCTTTAAAGCATGTTTTCTTTTTTTCCTCTTAGAGGCTTTTCCTAATGTTTATTTAAAGAGAGAGGAATCTGCCCTGAAGAAGCACTCAAGGGACCAGTAAAAATAAGTTGCTTAACAGAGATGGCCTTCTCATGCAAGTGAGCCAGAACTGTGTACTAAGTATAATTGGGGTCGTCAGAGGTATTCTCTTTAGGTAGAAAGCTGCCTAAAATGAGTGACCACATATACAGATTTATTGTTCTAATTTTTATCTTAAAATGATTTACGCTTACAAGATTTCATTTTTAAAACCAGTAGTTCTCAAATGCTTCAATCTTTCTTTAATTTATAGCTTAGTGAACAACTTGTATCACTTGAAAGACAGATTTCTCTGTCTTTAATTTCTTAAAGAAATTAAAAAAAATGTCCAGCATATTATATTACTACTGTACGCATCTATGCATGGTAATTGTCAGAATAGCCACAGTATGTTCTCTGTAGCCATAGTTTTAACATTTAACATAAAGACACAACTGAGCTGAAAGCTTGTATTTGAAGAACTAAACATCAGAACTGTCCTGGCTACCCCTGAAAAATCATTGGCCAGGAAACTGAATTCAGAGATCAAGATTTTGACGTGTCATATTGATGGGTTAAAGAACCCTCGGACTCCAAAGACCATACAAACAAGAGGAGATGAAAAGCAAGTGAGCCAGTCAGAGGGTAAGATAAGGTAGCAATGACATCACTTATTTTTCATGGTGGCAGTAAATTAAATCTTTTGTTACAAAATTTATCTATTAAAAATACCATAAATTTACAGAAAATCTTAAATACCAGTATTGTTAAGTAGCTACTGATAATTTGTTTGCAATACCTTTTTGAAGCAAGCAATATTCATCTGATTTTTTTTTTTTTTTTAATTGCAGCACATCAAGCACCGTCTCGAAAGATTACAGGCTGGCTGGGTAATTGAAGAAGATACATTTCAGAGATACACACCATATGGATATCAAACATTTTCAAATATTATCAGCACTCTCGACCCCTCTGCAAAACGCCACCTAGTCCTTGCTTGCCACTACGACTCAAAGTTCTTTGGCCCACAGTGGCAGGGGAGAGCATTTGTGGGAGCCACTGATTCAGCCGTGCCTTGTGCTATGATACTGGAGCTTGCACGTGCCCTGGATAACAAGCTGCAGTTACTCAAGGTAGGTTGCCTGTTTCGTTTTCATTTGTTTTTGCAAAAAAGCAATAGGCTTGAGAGCATTTCTGTGTTCTCTCTCTCAGCTATGTGTCTGATTCTGCAATCACTGTGCATATAGTAAAATTACCATTAACTTCAAGGGAATAGAATCTTTATCTAGTACTTTAGAGCACTTTATCACATTAAAATTTTTATATCAAAGGCTGACTCCCTAAAAACTACTCAATAAATATATACTATATAAAAATAACAATTCTTGCATAAATAATACATATGCTTCATAGACTCAGTAAGATATGATAGTACCTTGCTTGCATATGCAAGGCACAGAAAATTACCCCAGAAGTCCCCATCATACTCAGTAATGTCTCGAGCCACTCACAAGGATTTGTTGCTTCCTATATCTTGCATTTTCAAATATCTAAGTAGTATTCTGTTTTGGAGACATTAATAAATTGCTGTGCAGGACAGGTACATTGTCAAGTCCCTCCATCCCGTAACAACTTTAACCTTTTCTTCTTTTCATCAGTTTGAAAAGTTTATTTACCAAAAAAAAAAAAAAAAAAAAAAAAATATGGACTTGTGAAATTTTAATTTTCAAGTACATTTGTTCAATTTTTTAATTAGTCTCTAGATCACAGTGATACCTAAAAAAAAAAAAAAAAAAAAAAAAAAAAAAAGATGTCTGAGTATACAGAAATAGTCCAGTAATAGTATTACACATCAGTTCACCTTAACTATGTTACAAAAATCTGTTTCAAAGAGCTGCCATTGCTGGGCATGCAATTTTTTGATCCCACAAACGCCGAAAGCTATTTTACAGATTCATGAGTGCCATCTACTGGTTCTACATTTACTCTTTACAGCAGGTAATTCACAAACACTAATAGAACTTTCACATGAAAAGTTCTCTCAATTGTTTTATCAAGCGTAGGGAATACAATTAGCTAGGATATTTAAGTTTACTTGTCTGTAGTTGTTTCCAGAAACTCATTTGGTGTCTTCTGACATAATATTTAGGAATTGGAAGACTAGGACTATGCCAATGTTTTTAATCACAAAACCAACCACTCTTGTAAATACATACACAAGATTTCATTTAGAAGCTTAATTTTGAATAAATTTACCTGATGGTTTTCATGGGAAAAAATGTGCCATTTTAAACACTGGAATTTTTGGCAAATAAAACTTTATTTTTATTTAAGTATAAAGACTTACACTATTTATATCAGAAGAGAACACTTTATAAAAAGGCAATATAGTTACATTGCACAGGCTGTCATTTGTACAGACTGTTACCAAAAAGTACTTTGGGATCCATCTGCTTAATACATTAGCTATGACCTTTTCTGCTCCCCTCATAGTAGCATAATAGATTTTGTTATGTTTTCAGCCAAATCTATTTATACTTTGACGTGGAGATGTGATTTTTATCTCAATGTTTGTCCAGTTATAGAGACTTAGTTTAAAATCAAAGAGCAAAGATGTCTCTTTACATTATTCAGTGATGGGAATGTGTTAAGCAGTAACAATAAATACTTCTTCCTAAAATTCAAATGGCATGAATACAGTTTCTTCCAAAACGTAATGCAGAATGACTGTTATCAAAAAAAAAGCTGTTTTGTGCAAAGGACAAAGGGCGACAAGGCATTGCTATTAGTGAAACTTGTATCTCACTGTGAGCATAATCAATATCACTTTGCCTACGTGAGGGATATTTTTGGAGAAGTTTCCACTATTGTTTACTTTGGTTCAGCTCCAGCTAGTTGGGAGTTGTAGTCCATACAGGACATGGTTCTTGCCAGTGACCCCACCTTTATTAACCACGTCATGCAACTTCACTTGAAGTAAAATTAAAATATTTATGGTTCAAATATTTATGGCAGCTGTCTAGACTACAGTTCCCCAAACTGCACATATAGTGGAACCGAACTGGGTTTAGCAATGTTGGAGATTGTTAGGAAACATCCCCAACACAAATAAGGCCTCAGTTAGTAAAAAGAGGAAAAAAAGGTTCTTTCTACTCAGGCGAAAAAAAAAAAAAAATCACACACATAGCTCCTTTGTGACCTTAAATACAGCAATCACATATACTCTCAACATTTTTTACTGCTGTGATATTTGTGGCTGTTCAGGAGGGGCGTAACTACTCCCTGTGCTTTGGTTTTAGGGTGAAATTGCCTGGATGGTTGCAAGTGAAGGAAAAGAAAGGGTCATTCTTCTCATGACTGAATGCTTTTTGTCCCCCTCATAAATTTCATGAGAAAGCGTGACCATAAGCTTTACATAGTCACAACTCGCTTCCACTGATGCAGAACAGCAGCAGAATTGCTCCTCTAGGGGGCCAACCAAGGAATAGTAGCATTCCCATCCCCCGTTGTTGCTACGGTGTCACCCTCATTTTTGAAACAATGTTTCAGCTGTTTTTGCAGACCTGCCATAACATATTCAACTTTTAACTAGAACCAAAAATTATTCCAGGCCAGGAACATGATACTCTCATAGGTATTCAGTAATGGCTGATCACTACCGCTGTTATGCTATAGCATGTGTATGAGATTACAAAACATGAGGAGGTTTGCGTAGAGTACCTTAAAAATATACCCATATTGTTGCTGCTTACATGGCTACAGGATCAATCCTTTATTTCATCATCTGTCCAAAATCAGTTATGTTACTTTTAACTTCCTCCAACAGCCCAGCTCAACCTCAAGACCAGACCTTTCACTTCAGCTTATTTTTTTTGATGGTGAAGAAGCCTTTGTCCAGTGGTCACCTTCTGATTCCCTCTATGGATCTCAACACTTAGCTCAAAAAATGGTGTCTACTCCACATCCACCTGGTTCAACAACCACAAATCAGCTCCAGGGCATTGTAAGTGTCTCTCACCTCCCTAATAAGTAAGACTAAATCGTATTTCTTTAATTAGTAAGTAATTGCCCAAATTCCCGTGAAACCCTGAACCCACCAAAGTTAACAGAAGAAACAATCTTGTAGAAGTTTTAGATGTGATAAAATACAGAGTTGGCAAGAGCTTTTCAGGTGGATCTGCTTAGACCTTCTCCCTGCAAGTTTGAAAAGGAGCTATAGGAAGTCAAAACACCCAAATTTTATTAGAACATAAATTGGATACCCAACTTCCTAAAGAGAATTAATTCAAAGTGATTAGGAAAGCGCACAGAAATAAGAGCGGTCTAAGAACAAATCTCACCCAGTCCATGCTTGGTTTCAGCTAGCTCAGAGCTAAGTTTTGTGTGTTCCTTATTGGCCCTGCAAACATTCTGGTTGTCTGCTCCCCTTCTCTCCGTCGTCCTTTCATTACCCAGCTCAGGCTCCCCTCGTCACTATCTTGTGATGTATAGAACTTCTTTGCCTTTATCAGACTTGGTTGTTCTCCAGGGAAGAAGCAATTTCCTATGCTTTTTCCTCATCTCAGTTTTTCTTTTAAAAGGGTGCAACATACAAACCACAAACAAGGAGATATTGTCCACTTCAGCTGGCTGTATTTTAGCTTGAGGAGCTGAGAAACAGCCTACTTTTTTTCCCTCCTTGGAAAGACAGCAACACGCATCCACTTTGAATTATGTTCTGCTAATGAGATCTTCTCAGGCTTTGCAACAGCAAAGCTAGGTCCTTGGCAAGAGCTATCAAAGACAGTCACGACCTACACCAGAAACGAAGGATTTCTATGCTGCTGCAGTAATGTAAAGATTTCTGTCTTAAGGTTAAAGATTCTTTCTTCTGCAGGACCTGCTTGTACTACTGGATTTAATTGGTGCACCAAACCCAGTCTTTCCCAATTATTTTCCAAACACTATCCGATGGTTTCAGAGGCTTCAAGCAATTGGTAAGAAGGGTATGGACTTGTTAGAGCTTTGAAAATTTAGAGTGTAGTTTCCTAAAGTAGGAATTTTCTGTAAAAATCTGATCTATAAATCAGATTTTTAGCTTTTTGTTTTACATTTAAAACACTGAATAAGATAAATTTGGCAGTTCTTAGGCCTGTATGAATATTTTAATACTCATTAATTAATAAAATATCCCAGGAAGATTCCCAGACACTTGGGAACCACAAAATAAAAATTTAATAACTGATTGGCACTCTCATTGTGTGACTATTGGAAACTCCTTCACTTCTGTGTTTTAGTTTTCCCCTCTGTAAAATGATGATTATAGCACCAATCTTTAGGTCTTCCGTTATGCAGTACTAAAATTAAAAAGACAGTCTCCAAATCTTTTTTCTTCCTTGATGGAAACAGCATTCATATGAAAAGAAAAATAATTCAGATGTGTTAAAATGCCTCACATTGTCCAAAAGTTCTAATTGTAATTTTCATTTTGAATTATAGAGCAAAAGCTACACAGCATGAATCTGCTGAAGAATCACCTTGTTGAAAGACAGTATTTCCAGCCTTATTTACATCGAGGCTTGGTTGAAGATGACCATGTTCCATTTTTATTAAGAGGTACTGGAAGCTCTAATACTGTTTTTAAAAGGCAAGTTCAGGGAAAAAACATTTCTTTTAGTGAAAGAGCAGGTGCATACAAACCTACTTTTCAAGTTTATTTACCCCAATTCGGTGTTTCTGAGTCCAATTTTAAGCAGGCCAAGAATCACAACTTTGAAAACTATAGCAGAGCAAAAGCAGAGGCAAATCATATCCATCATCATCTTGTGGGAGCACAATTCCAATAGTAGAGATAATGGAAATTTCCGTCAGTAGTATAGCGTCCTACACAGATGAGTAACACCAATACAGTAAGGTATCACTACACTCCACACTAGACAGTTACAGTATTTCTAGAAGCAGTGAAACAGTCAAGGGTTATATCTACAAAGACTACAAAATTCTACAAAGATCTACTGTCAAATCTACAGTACAGTAAAAATACAGTACAGTAGTATTAAGTGTTTAAATTTAAAGGCATTGACTCCTGCAAGAACTCACAAATTAGGTACCCATGTGCCATATAGAATAGATGGATTTCACTGAGGAGTGGGAAAGGTGCATAGAGTAGCCAGTACAGATAGCAAATGACACAATGTGTCTGAAATTCAACCGGCCTCCTGGAATTAGTCACATACTTGAAACTAGGACTCCTTATCTGAGTGTCTCTGTTGGCACAGATACCTGCACCATTGCCTTTTACTCTGGTTCAGTCTTTTCCTTTGGAATTCAAAGGAAGAGAAAACACTTATACTAGTGCTGCCCACCTTGTCAAGTTATAGCTCAGTGATTAAAGGACTTGGCCAAGTGCAAGATGTGAATTTAACATCCTTCTCAGTTCAAAGCATACAGTAGAGCATCTTCAAAACTAAGGTGGGCCAAAGAAGAAGAGTGGATATAGCATATGCTTCTGGTTGTATTTTTCATGTACGACATGGATTACAAGGGTCATGAGCTGGGGAAGGAATAAGCAAAAGGGAGTATGACACCATGGCTCATTGAAGAAGTACCTGCCTAGGAAATGAGGGAGGTATCTTCATGTCCAGCTCCAATTTCAACATTACTCTTTAAGTAATGCAAAATGCACATGCAGTTGTGGAAGCATGGACAATATCAACAAGCCTCTCCACTTCCAAGCAAAGGCTCTTCTAAATGAGCTACAGCTACTATCTCCTGCCTAATAGCAGCTCTCCAGCTCCATAAACCTCTTCGCTGTTTGCAGCAAGGCAGGTCCCCAGAGCCAACGAAACTAACACAGCTCTCACATTCATGTCCAGGGATATCAAAAGACCTACCTTAGAGAAGCTGATAGGGGAAACACCACTACACTTGAAAACTTTTTCTAATACCATGATTAATACCTAGTTAAAAGAGGGGGTGCTCTTAGGAATATTCAGCTGAAACAAATGATAGAGAAAAACCTAGTAGAACAGGACACAGGCTGCAAAGAAAAGATGTTCCACTGCTGCCTCCCAAAAAAGTGATCAGAAAGCAAAAGACTGATTTAACTCCTCTTTTACCTAATAATTGCATTACATATCAGTGGCTTGATGCATGTGCATGAAGCAATACAGAGCCTTTCAAGTGGAAATCCTCTTCTCAGAGGACTATATTGGCTCTGTTTCACAGAGCAGTAATAACAGACACCCTAACTTACTTCTTATGGAGAGGATGAATAACTGCTTCAAGAAAGTGCTCAATCCTAACTCCGTTAGGAAAAGAACATGGTAATCAGTTTGAGATTTGGGGAACTGCACTGCTTTCTCTGCTCTTCTGTAGCTCTTTAGCATAACAGTAACAGTTACAATGCAAAGAATCTCAAACAGAACAACACAGAGCACGTATCACAGTAAAACTACTAGCTACAGATGTCTTAAAAAGAGAGAAAATGACAGAAGGAAATAAGAATTTTAGGAAATACACAGCAAAACTGATGGGCTGCAATCACAGGCTTCAAAAAAGAGAGAAGCTGAAAGGAAATTACAGTGACACACACTCCTCTATAAAGCAATTGTATTGAGCAGTTACCTGACTGTAGTGTCCAGCAGCAACATACTAACTTGCTTACCAAAAATCTCACTTTTTTTTTCTCCAAATTCACTTTCTCCTCATAGGGGTTCCAGTCCTACATCTGATTCCATCCCCTTTTCCTGAAGTATGGCATACTATGGAGGACACAGAAGAAAACCTTGACAAAACCACTATCGACAATCTCAGCAAAATTCTGCAAGTGTTTGTACTGGAATATCTCAATCTGTGATGAGTACACTGGCAAGAAATCATAAGCTATTTTAAATACTGTTTACCCTCTTTCAAGTTGCTATTTAAGTTTCATTGGAGAGCACTAAAGCAAAGCAAAATACAGCAATAGCTGTTGCTAAACTGATTCAATTTTCTGATATAAAGATATCACTAAATAAGAATTAGTTTCAGCCTGTAAAGAATTTGATTTTTCCATGTCTTGCCTATGAACAAAGGAAAAACTGAATTTTTCCACATTGTTACCACTGCTTTATATGCCACATATCAAGATCCCAGGAGAAAATGCCTCCCAACTTCAGTGTAGCTACAGTTTTTACAAGGTGTAACCAACTTTTCTACTGGTCAGCAATAGAAATTTAGAGTATATTACCCTAAGAGGCAAAATTCACATTAAAACATACCTCTGCTTTGGGTTGAACTGAACCACCTCATCCTGAAAATAGCCGCTAGAATTTCTGACCCATAGAAAGAATTTCCAATCCTCTCTACTCCCCACCCTTATTTCTCTAAGTGGAGTACTGAGCTTCCTTCCGCAGACAACAGGCCACTATAAAACTGCCCTAAAACAGTTTTCTTTCTCTCCTTTGTTGGATACTGTTTGTTGGAAGAGGGTAGGGGGAAGTGATGCTAACAGGAAGGTATGTGGGGATTTCTACCATGCTTTGACTACACACAGGAGATATAAACAGAATAGCAGGTGCTGTGTAGGAGCACATGGCCCAGCACACATCAATTCATGTGAGAATCATTCACAATTTGACACATTCCCCCACAAAAGAGACAAGAAAAACTGCTGTTTGCAATACAGATTACATCAGAAGTAATCATACTATGAATGTGATCATTTTAGAAACTAGTTTTACATAAATATGATTTTCAAGGTGGAGTGCTATCTATCAAAAATAACATAAGCATGAGAGTAAAAAGCAAGGAGACGGTTTAAACATCTAACTGTTCAGATCAGCCACAGCCTGTATCAGAAAAAGATACTCATTACTTTAACAATCCTGTGATTGTAAATTCCTGATGGAATTATTCAAGAAATTCAGCATGATACTGTGGCAAAAATCTAGCCTAGAGTGAAGTCAGCTTAGAAGTAGGCAGGAAAATACTCAAAAGCTGCCTATAAAATTATTGTTTCCTCCAAAGAGAAAAAGAGCATGTGATGAGAGAAAAAGAATCAGTATTTTCTGCTCGGATAGCTTCTTCCATTAGAAAGTTCTATCCTGTGCAAAAAGATTTAACAAAGAGATAAACCATAGAGTTGTAATCACGTCAAATTTGGCCTGTATTTTACTCTTTGCTAAAAGCAAACATTTCTGAACCTAAGATAAATATTTACATACGTATTTTAAAGTTGCAATAGAAGAATATACTTAGAGCAATGCAAATTTGCAAAACTGTGCTATTACGTTGCAACCTGAAAATGAAACTTTTTGTTGCTCAACACCAAACAGAAACGTCACTTACGTTTTCTCATCTTTTTGCACGTGCGATTTCTCTATGTGATTTCAACATTTTGCATGCAAATTCCAACATAAAACAATAAAAAAACTCTAAAAATTGGACAGACGTGTTTATTTTCAGATAAATATTGCTGTACATTTATGTAATTAAGTCAAAGCTATTTAAATTATTTGCTATCACATTTTCCTCTATTGCTGCCTGTAAGAATAACATTTTAAATTATTATTTTTCTGAAGTCTGATAACTGACCAATATAAGGCACCTTTCTCTACTGAGCCCTACTATGAGGTGAAAAAGAACAAAAAAAAGCTAAGAAAGGTGCAAAAATTAGAAAAATATATAAAAAGGATTAGAAAATGGCTATATACAGAAGTGTTAAACAAGTTCATGGCTGGTTGTTTTTACAGGTGAACTCTTTTTGTAGTACTTCGTAATTTGCAGATCCTCTGAAAAAATACATTAAGTATTTGCAGAGTGAACTGCAGAAGAATCTGCTAGATACTGTGGCTCTGCAAGAATTTAAAAACTACGTAAGATAGACTTCATCATGAAATGAGGGAGTCAGAGGGTTGTTATAATTGTGGAATCATAGAATCAGTAAGGTTGGAAGGGACCTCTGGAGACCATCTAGTCCAACCTCCCCGCTCAGCAGGGTCACCTAGAGCATGTTAGACAGGGCTGCATCCAGGCGGGCCTTGAAGATCTCCAGAGAAGGAGACTCCACAACCTCTCTGGGCAACCTGGTCCAGTGCTCCGTCACCCTCACAGGGAAGAGATTCCCCCTCATGTTCAGGCAGAACTTCCTGTGCTTCAGTTTCTGCCCATTGCCTCTTGTCCTGTCACACGGGACAACTGAAAAGAGTTTGTCCCCGTCCCCTGGACACCCTCCCTTCAGGTACTTGTACACATTGATAAGATCCCCCCCTCAGTCCTCTCTTCCCCAGGCTGAAGAGGCCCAGCTCTCGCAGCCGTTCCTCATAGGGCAGATGCTCCAGCCCTCTGATCATCCTCGTAGCCCTACGCTGGACTCTCTCCAGTAGCTCATGTCTCTCTTGTACTGGGGAGCCCAGGACTGGACACAGTACTCGACATGAGGCCTCACCAGGGCTGAGTAGAGGGCCAGGAGCACCTCCCCTTGACCTGCTAGCAACAGTCTTCCCAACGCACTTTTTTTTTTTTTTTTTTTTTTTGATCTCTAGAAAAGTTAGGTGGAACCATAATTTAACCACATGGTTTTATACCAAGTGTCTGACATATCAATTTTGCCACAAACTTTTCACTGCCTGAGCACGTAGCTCTCCTGAGTTGTGTCTACCCAATTCAAAGCAGTGAGATAGCTGCTGCTATAGTAATATTCAGTGGTTCTCAAAACGTGAAGGGGTATCCTTTACATACACAAAAGGATGACCTCTCTTAACTGCACTTGAGCCCTGGAAAGAGTTTACTTGAAGAGCGATGCAGCTGTAATTTTTGAAAGACAGGAGGATCATTATCTTAGCAATTGAAATGATCTGTCATTCATTTAAAAAATAACTGCTGGAAAGAAAATGTATCCTGTGCAAACTGAATCTAAGCCACAACAAACAGAGGAAACCTAAAGTAGCCAAAAGACCATGGTGCAAGCTGGGTCCTCACTGCAAAGAAGAAAAGGCAGGTATGATAAAGTCTAGTCATCTGATAAATACCCAAAGACGACAAGTGAAAAGACATGGACTGGAATCGCTTACACTCTCAGTTTCAACACTGAACACCACTAAGTACATCTGTAGGATCTGGACATGCAGAGTACTGAAATCACTCAAGATTTCAGACAGGCAATCTTCATATTGAAAATCCTATCCCTGGATAGTTTCTCCTTCCGTGTTGGATAGTGGCAGCAGGGGACGCAAATCAATTGAAGGATTTCATGGAATCTGGCAGGTAACACAAATCAGGATGATTGCTGTAGAAGTCTTTCCCTTTAATACGATTTGTCACATCTCAGTCAGTTACAGATCTATTTCCCATTCCTGGGAGCCTGTCACTGGCATGTTGGAGTCCTCCTAAAGTCCAAACTTGTAGGTGGTTATTATCTGGGGGAAAGGAACGCAGAACAAAATGAACTCAAGAGTCATTACTCAACAGATAAAGCTGCCACAAAAACATATTATATCATTATTTGTATTGCAGTAAGAGCTCTAGCTCTCACTAAGGACAACTCAGTTTACTAGACACCGAACAACACTGTCACTTTGTCACATGAAACCTTGTCTAAGTAATGGTACACATCCATTAGATTCTCTAAAACTTGATGCATTTACCTGCATTTCAAGTAGACACTTTCCTATGCAAAGGGTTTGAAAAGGTTAAGGAACTAACGATGCTGAATTCTCTGGCAGACATAAAAGACAGCAAGGACAAGCCCTCCTCTTCTTCTAGCTGGCGCAGCGTTTTGATCACCATAGATGAAGAGTCTAAATCAGTTCTTATTCACCACATTTCGAATAAATACTCTGATTGTGACTGCCTAACACTAGAAGTAAAATACAATTAGAAAAGACAAAATGCAGTAAATGCACTTTTGATAGAATTATCACAAGAACCCAGTCTAGGCTGATAGCAGACCCAGCATAACACTTAGTTCTAAAGTTTCACACACCTGCTTATTGAGATTGAACTATCACCTGAGAGAATGATTTAAACATCAGTATATAGAAAGATAACTATAAAACCCTGTACATAAATGACCACTTTTTTCCTTGTCATTTTAAGGATCATACTGATTTTATTTTCCTCATATAAAAGTAGATGTTTTATTCTATGCTGATTCAACAGATAGTCTGAATATATTCATAACAAAGCAGCTAAAAAGCTGTTCCAATCTCTGCCATCTGCAGATTTTTTATATAAACAATCTCTCAAAAAAAATTTGTGATTATATTGCACTCTGAATTCTGGGATTGTTTTCCCTTCTTACTTTATATCAAAGATCAGCCTCATTTTTTAACAAAAAAATGAAGCTTTAATTTTCTACTAAAAACAAGTAGGCATACAAACAATATAATACAATATATTTAAAACATCACAAAAAGGGAAATGTTTGGTTATGAAACTGGAGAAAGGAACAGTTCTCAGGCCACGTAAGAGTTGTATACTGTAAACATTTGGCTGGCTCCAACATGCTGAAAATATTGTAGAGAGTGCAGTCTAGCTCAGCACCCAAGAGATAAAGAGAATCTGTTCAAACACTCTGTGCTTCAGTGAATTTCCATGTAGCAAGGGCACATCCAATAGGAGACTGACTACACAAAGACAGAATGCAAGGAAGGTGACGATTGAGCTAATGCTGCCTTCAAATAAACGTCACCAGTACTTGCAAGATCACTATCATTTTTAATGCAAGTTTCCCAGGTCATTACATTTTCTTACACAGCACTCTCACTTTTGCTGCAAATGAAGTACAGAACTAGACTCCTTCATTGTAACTTATGTATACTGTATACCAGGGGTTCCCAGCACACTGCCCTCAACCTACAAAATATCAGTAAGATACTGTCATGCAGCATGCCTCTTCCTTATGTCAGAGCGAGTAACACAGGTAGTGGAGAAACAAAGAAAAGCAACGTCCCCATGAGAATGAAGTGCTCCACAGCCCATGTGAAGAGGCCACAGATCTTGAAAATTCACCTGAACACTGTTTTGTTTTTTTTTTTCCAATTCAGTTCTATAAGAGAAAGATTTTTCTATCAAATCCACTACCTTCAGGTAATATATTAATATACCTGTGGAGTCCCTGAGATACTGCAGCTCCCTAACTACATTGGACAGATGGGAAAACTTACTTTGTATACAAATTAACAAGGTGGGAAGTCAACATATAGCACCCTGAGCTGCAAGTGAAACAGTAAGAATGAGCAATCCATTCCTGAACTGCCAAGATGCAAAGGACTGTGCAGTGGAGGTATCGGCAACAGAATTAAAAGATTCATACTGCAAGGGAAAAGAGAAAAAATTAAAGTATTTCTAAAAGGCCTCTTCATCAGAGCAATGAAGAAAAAGAGAGCAGTCAAAGGACAGAGCTCTCTCAGAAAAGCCCTGAAGAAATAAAGCCTCGTAGGTGTACAACAGATCAGTAATGCAAAGGCAGAGACAAGTTAGGCAGTCTTGTTCCAGTGTACCCCAACAGTTAACCACTCTGGCACTAATGCTAACAATCATCAGCAATCACCAACCTGTACTCTAGATATAAATAGGGCATATAAGCATTTTTTTCCCCTGAAAATACAGGAAAAAATACAAACAGGAAAAATACAAAGTCACAATCAAATCAAAGAATACTTTCAACAGTCAAATTAAATACCGGCTTCACAAATAATATAGCCATCTGCTTTGTATTTTTGATAGGGTTTATCATAAGCAAGAGGTGCTTGTAAAATCTTACATTTTAAATATTTTATTTCTCAGTATATTGCTAAGTAACTTTGCAATTAAATCTTTAAAAAAAATAAAGTCAGACTAATACGGAACAGTTACAACTAGAAAATAGTTGCTGAACCAGCTGAACTCCTATAAAAGCATCAACAAAAAAAAAAGGAAAAACATGCTCTCTTAGGATGAATTAGAATCTGAAATGCCAGTTTGTTTTCACAATGGCAATAATACAAATACTGATGAATTTTTGCAATCTGGGAAAAATTCATTGTGACTTTGCCAAAATATAGATTTATACAATAATCAAAATATTTTTAAGAACTGGGAAGTATACTTCTGCAACTCCCTATTCTTAGCTCATCATCATTCAGTAAACAGTTCTCTCCCCAGGCCCTCCCTCCCCTCCCTCACAAGAGTTATCAGTTTAGTCTACGGAGTTATACTGTATTTCAATACATTCTTGGGGTGCAGGGAGCTGAATGGGAACAGAAACACTATAAAAATTACCTGTAAAGTATCATAAGCCTCAAGTTTGTGCCATTACACAGGCTACTACTGATGCAAGGGGGGAGGGGGGGGGAAGAAAGGCAATTTAACCATTTCATGAATATGAACAATGCACTTGTTCCCAGCCATTCAGAATGCTCTAGCATTCCAAATGTTTATAAAAATTGGGTAATAAAAGAATTAAGTCAATACCCTCAGTACAATAAAYAATGGTATTTATTATGGTCGGGGTTGACCATAAGTGTTTGTTCCATATCTGCCTGGGACATTTGTAAAACCAGTTCTAAATCCTTGAGTTGCTCCCATTCCCGGTATTCCAAATCCTTGATTGAATACACTGCTGTAAGGTGCAGATCCATGATTAAAGCCCAATCCATAGGGCCTTGTCTGAGTGTTTAAAAGGATAACTGGGTTCACGTTTTTTCCGGGTGTATTAAAAGAAAATTCTGGTGGTGGACTGCTAGGCTTGGCTGGAGTGGATGTGACAGGGTTCAAGTTATCGGCAGCTTTCAAAGATGGCATTGGAATAATATGATGATCTGAAAGGTTCAGCATATTGTTTGCAATAGGCACAGATGATAATGTAGGTCTGATCCAATCATCTTTGAAAATCTGAACAGTCAAGGTAGAGACCAATGTGTATAATCTATTAGTGACATGAGCAAGTACCATCTGTTCATTTGCATCTCTCCGAATTCGGACATGTACTGATCCAGCCTAGAAAATGATAAAAATAAGTTGGCTGTTAACTGTCCCTTCAGTAAAGACTCTCCACACACGTTCAAGAGCAGCAAAGCTATCCTGCACAGAATTATGTAAACAAAGACCTTTCTCAGTGGAGACTATTGACTAAATTAAGAAACATATTAAATAGTTCTATAATTAGGTTACATTTTCACCTTTCCTAATGGATAGACCTCTCATGAACACATCAAGATTGTCAATCAGGAAAAGTCTGAGAGCCTTAAAACCAAAAACAAGTATAAAATACAACACGTGAAAGCAAGAAAGGAAAGGGCAACAACTACGGGAAAAAAAAAAGTCCTGGCAGAGGAACAAAGCACACACAAGCTCCATGTTCCAAATTTAGGAAAAAGTATCATCACAGTGCTGTTGGTGCGGACAGGAAACAAAACACATTGTAGATAAGCTCGAATCAGGACCCATTAGCAAGAACAGAGGTGCTGCCGCTCATGGAACACGGACTTAGAGTTTCTCTTGCACATGCTCACAGCTGCTGGCTGTACCTGCCTACTTCTCAATAACATTATCTCTTTTGCTTGGAACTACTGTTGCAGACAGGAAACAAAATTGTACCCCTCAGATGCTTTTTCATTTCACATTTAATGAAGAATTTGGTTCACAGCTTGTGACATGTAGGGAATTATAATAGCAGATGGTGCACCACTAAGCATATCCAGGTCTCAGGAACTTTTCACTAGAGTCTGAAAGATGTCAATAGGAAAATTTGCATGCAGAAGTCTTTTAACTATCTGTGATCAATCCAGCAATGCTGCAATCTGGTATTGTGAGTGACAAAATGGTAGAATAAAGGCCATTTTCACATCAGCAAGTCAACGGGGCCTATAACTTTTGTTTAACAGGGTAGCACACTGGAAGAATCCAGGAGTGGAGAAAAGTTCCAACAGTTCTAATCTTTTAGCTGTCACGATGTACCTGCACCAACTCAGGAATAACTCAGTTCTGCATGATCACTCCACATCACAAAACTTTCATTTTTCCACCTTCTAGAATACCAGTATACAACGGTAGCTGGTTTTTTTATTTTTGTAACTGCTAAAAGTATATGATTCTACTCTTTTACCTTTGATACCTGAAGGTTTACAGTTTTTTTTCCTTCTTTTCCCCTCAGAAGCAATTTATGCTAATATACTTTTCGAAGAACTTCCTTGCTATTGTTCAGGGATTTCATCACTACCAAAACAGCAAAAGAAATTCTAAGGTTCCAAAATGTATTCTTTAATCAAAAGCTCAACAGAAATGAACATTATTAACCAATAAGAAAGCTTTAAAAAACATGAAGTTTTTTAAAGTAAGAAAACCATGTAGTAAGAGGAAAGTTTTTCAACAAATCACAAGAAAGGACTCAGTATTAATTTTATCCAAATTTTTACATTTCTTTAATGCAGAAGAAATATTTTATTTAAATCAAAAAAATTAAAAGTAGTAATTGATGCTTCTTTTTGAAAGCTAAAAGCACAAAGACATAACTTACCAAACTGCCAAAACCTAATGTCCAGAAATGCTCATTTCGAACTTCTAAGACACCATCCAAAGTTGAAACCTAATTTTACATAAAGATCCAGCAATATAAAAATAAATACAAAGACTGTTTTATATCTTTCGAGATTTTATATCTTTCTAGAAATGTACATTTTCATTTAGTTGAATAATAGCATTTTGAGTCAAGGAAAAGCTACTAGAATGCAGAATGGATCATGTCTGTTACCTCTAATCTGTATCTACTGTATTTTTGCTACCTGTAAACATGCAATTCCTCCAAAAAAAAGGATTCTTTTTTTTAATAACTCAGGATTTCTGCTATCAATTCGTAATATTTTTTCAACTTGATATAGTATAAATGAGCAACCTTATTTATTCCTGCTTTTCCCCCCTTGCTCACTTTCGTAAATCTCTTCAAAAGTTCTTCAAAAGCAGCTCAACTTTACTTAAAAAAAATATAAATAAATAAATAAATAAACTGCACCACATTAAGTCTTTTCCAGATATCTGAAAGACATTGTTCATCTTGGATAATAAGTTCCATATTTTCTATATGCAAAGAAAAAAATAAAATAGAATTCTTTAGCAACCTTTTTGAACTTAAGAAAACTCTTCAAGATCCTCTATGCTTACATAGCTGCATGCATTGTCATGTCTTATACTCTGACTCACCTCTCTAAGAAGCTTATCTAATTGGCCAATCACATGAGGTGGAGTTGTCTTAAAAACAAACAAACAAAAAATCATGTTAAAATACAGAATAACTGGCCTTGTTTTTAAATAGAAAAGCAAGGAAGTCTGGTCTACCTACACAAGATCAATGGCATGGCACAATAAAATTCTTATGACTCCATGATATATACCTGTATTGTGCCTAAAATTCCTTTAGCGCCGTATCATAAAATGCTCTTGTACCCTTCCCATTCAAATATGTTCAATAATGGATCTTTAAAAATAAGGATTTAACAAGATGTAACAAAACTGAAGCCACAAAACACCTGTTTTGTGACACTGCCTTACCTGAAGTAGTACTTTACCACTGTAGACACTCATGGGATACATAGTACCAAATGTCATCAAAGCAATTGCTATAGCAGATGCTGTGTCTACAGCAAAGTAATTGCTAGAGAGAAAGAGTAATTTTAAAGAAAAACAGATATTTAAGTATTTGAAAGGCATAAGAATATTCTTTTGATTTTTTTTCATTCTTTTAAATGATATCCACATACACAATAACACACACTAATCAGAACTTGATACATCTCTGTAAAAAGCCAAATACATTCACAGTTACAGTCCCTTACATGAAATCCAGCTTTTGATGAGATCACTGCTTATAGTTAAAAAAAAAAAAAAAAAAAGCAATTCCCCATAAATTAGATATAGAAAGGAATATTATTTTTGAACAACTATACATACTTAATTTCAATTAGCATATATGTAATGCAGAGGGCTAGAGCTCCAGCAATATCAATCAAGATAAAAGGGTTCATTCGTGGCAGAAAGATACTACTCAATCCTGGGATGATTCCACAAATGCTGCAACAAAACAAAACAGTTATTTGTCAGCTGGCTGTTGAGCACTACTATGAAACCTGAAAGAGTTACACCCATTATTTTAACACTTGACTCCAAATATACCTTGCAGTCTCTGAGGTGCAATATTTTTAAGTCTGTTAAAGCTCTTATAATTCTGCTCAAAGCTTTCCAATAGTCCG
The DNA here is from genome assembly GCF_003343005.1 of Rhea americana. NCBI lineage: Eukaryota > Metazoa > Chordata > Aves > Rheiformes > Rheidae > Rhea > Rhea americana. Next base: position 191,123 of record NW_028186648.1, read on the forward strand.
ATGTCAGCAAAAATTAATCAAGTTTAGAGCCACATCACATTCTCTCTCATATCTGAAAACAATATTTGGCTCTTGCATCTTATTTGCATCTATTTCTTTTAAATCTTTCCATTTACAAAGGTACACTAGAATAATATCAATACACTTTTTCTACACATTCAAATACATACCTTTTGGTACAACTTTTTTTTTTTTTTTTTTTTTTTAAACTGACAGACCTAGCTGTGTCAGCTGTATACAACATACACATTTAATAATTTCAAACATTTCTGTTACTTATATATGATTCTAAGGAGGTTGTGTACTACTTGTCCTTAATCCATCTGCCTTACTGGTGTTCAAAATGTGCTAAACTCAGAGTTAATTCATGGAGAAATATGCAAGTCTGAAAAGTGGAGGGAAACCAGCTACTGGAATATGACAAGACCAAAAAACATGACAGAAAACAGACAGTAGTTCTTTAGTTTTCTATAGCATGAAGAGAGAAAAAGATTTCTGCACTTCCCAGTGAACATAAGCATGTCATTCTGGAGGAAAAGACAATATGAAATTCTTTGTTGCTCTGTTTGTAGCCAACTAGCATGAGACATGGTGTGTCAATTCACTCCTGTAAGAATTTTACTTAAATCTTTATATATATGCGTGCATTTATTTTGTAAAGAGTATTGATTCACAGAGCACATTTGAAATAGTTGTATAAATATGTTAACCAGATTTAATAAAATATTTTTTAACTGTTAGTTTAAGTGTACACAGGTTATTTCAAAACCTAGTAATTCTAGACACTTGATCTTGAAAGTTGTCAAGCTATCCTTCTGTGGTTTTGCCCATAACACTGTATTACTAAACCATTAAAGAAAAACTCTGCTATTCTTTGTGATTACTATCCATGTTTTTCTAAAGTGAAACTCCAGGTATTCAGGCAGTCTTATTGCTACAGTTCCAAAGCTGTTTTGCTGAATGTGGGTGTGATGATTTAAATGCCAGTCTTATAAAATCAATTATTTTATGTTTAACACATCAGTGTTTTCAGCTTTCCACAACTAGATGCACAATTACAACTTGGAAACAGACTGTCTTTGCAGCACACTTAGCATGTTATACACCACAGGTTAACATTCTTATTTTTATAGCGAGAGTGTAATTACTCAGAAGGACCTAAATGGGCCAGAATAAACATGGCCAGTATCTGACAAAAATATTTGTAAATGATGTTATCTGGCATTCAGATTTTCAGTACAAGCAAGAGAGTTAACAGGCAAGATGAGTGACAAACAGTGCTTCAGTCCCTGGAAGACACAGGCTTTCCACTTCCCTGCTGGACTGGTGAGGAGTTACCGTAATAATATTTAAGTGAGCACTGTATTTCACATACTGCATTTAAACGGAAACCATTCTAGTTGCTTGTAAGTGATGAAACACAAATTACTAGAAAATATATTGGTCAGGTATACAACAGTTGTTGGGAAATGCAGTTTACATCTGTGCAAAACAAAGCTAGTTTATCTCAGCCTTTTCCAAGGAGAATTACATACAACGTACTGAATGCATTCAAAAGGCAAGTTATGTAGAAAGATGTATTTCTATTAGACTGATACATATGAGAAATAAGAGACATACTGCTTTGGCTAGAATCCGTATATTGGATCTAAAATAAATAAAGCTATTTTAAAAGAGCTAAAATACTTAGTCTTTTAGAACAGGTACAGAGACACAAACAGCTATTATGCACAAAACCTCCACTGCCTTCTAGAATAGCAATTTTGAAAAATATTGTGAAGCTTTACCTTCTGCTAAGATCTGCAACATGCTCCTGAAGCCAACTTGTGCTAGCAGCTGCAAAAGAAGGTGATAAAACCACTGAATAAAGTTTTAATATACCCTTCAAGTTTTGCTTTAAGGTAAGAGTCCAGTACACTGTGAATGAATAAATGTATCTGAACAGATTCACTGTCACTTGAAAAAATAGCAAGCCTGACTTTTCCAGGCAATTGGTAAATAAAATACTTTTGCCCGATATAATATCTGAAGAGAATAAATACAAATAAAATTGCAGATTATAAACATATGTTTATATTCATATTGTATATATAGTATTATACAGAAATTATTAATTATAATTAGAATGAATAAAGTTATATATAATTAATAAATTATTTCAATAAAATTATATTCACCAAGTATACGTATGGCAAAATACATGAAAAAACATGAAAAAAGAGTAAGTATTCACACTGCTCAATGCTTCCCCAGCAGTTAGCAAGAATGACTGCAAATATACTTCACAGTAAAAAAGTCCCAGGTAAAAGTGCTATAAAGAAGGATCATTACATTTGCTTGTTTCTTTTAATTAATAATAAAACTAAGACATCTTAATCACATGTAAGATGATCTTCACTGGCTGAAGACAAAATATAGAAAATAAAGGATATTCTACCATTAAAATAACAACTATCATTTAAATAGTAACTCAGTTTACCATATTAATGACTTACTTTGAGAGTTATGCATTATGCATATATGCAGAGAATGCATTACTTTGAGAGTCTCCTATAAAAAAAACTAGAGAAAAATTTTGGAAGATAATTCTAAGCTGCTTTAAGTTATATCCATGAAGATAAGAGTAGTATATACTTGCCAGTTAAGAAAGTTACTAGACAAGTTTTACCTTGATAACAATAGGCAATGTTAAAACTTTTTCTCTGTTCTTTTCACAGATTAATTTTTCACATACCTTCAGAGACATAAGCAAAAGGCTTATTCCTAATGGAAAGCATTGTGAATAAGTTGAAAAAGAGAGCCACGAAAGTACCAACCAGCAGCCGCCCCCTAAGGAAGAAAAGAAAGATGCATCTTCCTCATTAGCATCACAATACATGAAATAAAGCTGGAGTTATTATTAACAACAACAAAATACTTTACTGGGTATCTTCCACTAAGACTGAAAACAACACTAAGATAAAATAGTGTAACACTTAATAACTAGCAGCATATTATCATTTTAGGGGAATACATGAGCTCGATGAACATTGTAGGTTAATGTTATCACAGTAGGCTGAACATAATGTTCATAATGCTAAGTTGAGGAACAGTTCTCAATTGAATGTATGTACACAAAGTTTGTCCTTTGAAGATATAAATACATTGTTCCCTCAGCAGTATAAGTAATGAAGCCTAGTTTCCTATGGAAGTAACCGGTGAACTCACACTGGAGCCTCTCCTACAACATGAGCACTAAGTTAGCTTTCTCTTCTCTACTCTGGCTCCAACTGTCAAAAAAAACTTAACTTACTATGTTTAAAATGTCCCAACTGTTGCCAGATTATAGGAGGACAGAAACTTAGAGAGTAAATGCCTCATGTCCTCCAGAAACCACATTAAAACATAAGAAGTAAGAGCAAATAAATTACCAAAATTACCAGTAAATAAATGATCAAAAAGAGCAATATATAATTAAATCATTATTATTTACAGGAATATGTGGATTACCTTATCATACCTTAAAATGTGATGTTTACCATATAGCTTGCATACAGTTTGAAACAAATATCAAGGTATCAAAAACAACTTGGCATTGAATGAACTTGCCATAAATAATAAATGCTAAATTAAGAATTGGAAACACAGAGACATTGAAAAATCAGTAATTTTTCATGTCAAAATAATTTCTTACGTGTGTATTTCAGGTTGTTCCAGAAACCGCTCCACACTACAAAAAAATAATTGAAAATTAGCTGGCATTCATAACAAAAAGCTGTGAGATACAGTGATGCAAAAAACATGCAAGTGCTAAAATAAATTGTTTAAATAAGCATAGCAGTTTTTATATATGATGAAAAAAATTAACACTGAAACAAAGCAAGGTGTAATCTAGATTTTCCAACTGTTTCCACACTGTGCCACATAGGTATTAGGTATCATGAACGCTGCCTAGACAATCAAAAGACATTTGTAAACAGACATGCCAGAAAATACTGCTACCGCCACCAGCAGTGTCATTAACTGCAACAAACTAAGTCTGAAATCTCTGCATTACAGTCTCTTACAAAGCAAGGTCAGCAAAAGTAGATGTTGGATATTACAATAGAGATGCGCATTTTTTACACAGTAAAATAAGAATTAAGCTTCAGTTGTAACAGAGAAAAATCTAGGATAAGTTTCCAGATCAGTTTCATGAAACTAATGATAGATAACTTGTAAGTTGCATCTAATTTTGATAATGCCTCATTATTAAAAATCAATCCATTGTATTGTCAGTGTTCTGCAATAGATCAGTCTCCAGTATAACATTCTTCAGTTGTTAACATAGCCCTTTACAGAGAAAATAGAGCCTGTGAAGAGAAAATTTAAGGGAGGTTGCCCCAGTTTTAAATTCTAGATGTCAACAAAAGCCTTTTTATTTTTTAAATATCCTTAATATAATGCTATGAAACTGATTTACTTCATGAAGTAAAAGACCAAAGAATGGGAAAAAAGTATTTTCTCTGTTGATTAACCTATTAAGTCAAGATGCATAGTGAAATACAATAAATCAAATTCTCAGTATAGTGTCTGGAAAATCTGATTTTTTTTTTTTTTTTAGAACACTGAGTCTTTCCTTCATAGTTGTTATAATTATATTTACCAATTTCCTATTCTTTTTACCTCAAATTTATTTGTAGTTTAATCACTATAAAATAGCAAGAGGTGTTAACAGTATTAAAAAAAAAAAAAAAAAACAACTACCAAAGTTATTTCTAAAAAATATCTCACTCGAATAGCATTTCTAGAGTACATAGGATTTTCCTCAACCAGGAATATCTTCTTATATAACAAAAATCAAAGAAAGCAGTATATATCCCTACCTTTCTTTTAGTATAAAAAGAGCACCAAGCTGTGCCAGAACCGTAGAAGCAAAAACAGCTAGAACTTCAAATCTCTCAAATCTGAAATTTAAGAATTAAGTTTAGAAACACTGAACATCAAACAATGCATCAAATGCATTTTGGTCCATTCAGGAACAAGCAGGATAAACCTAGTATTTCTAATTCTTTCAAGTGAAGATAAATGGGAAGAAACCAAAAGTTTAAGGAAAAAGTCCTAACTTCCACCTTCCTTCAAGCCGACAGTCCTTTTATTATGAACAAGTCGGTTCTGAAAGAAGAAAGACTACAATTTCCAGCTTAAAATTAAGTATTTCTTAATTCTTTTTTCTCTCCTTCCCTTTTTTTTATACCTTTTCTTTACAGCATTATCCGTCTTGGGTCTCCTTAATTTTTAAACACACTTTTATATATAAATTGTTAGTCATGGCAATTATGTGATACAGATAACGACATTCAACAATGCATCAAACCTTGTATTACCAAGCAACACTGAATTTGCTTACCCAAATGAATAGACTGGACTAGGTTTCTTCATCATCACCCAGTAGCTTATTAGACATGTTACCAAACTGAAATAAAAGGTGAGAACTCTGTTATGATGAACCACTGCAGCCTTTACAAACTAGATAATCTACAAACATAAATTTCAGTTATCAGAACTGAATATCTGAACATAACATCCTACCATGAACTCAACCCTTACATCATCATCATAGGGAAGGTTCTGACAAATCCAGAAACGAATGTTTGGCAACAAAGTTGAGACTACACGATGAGGTCTCTGCTGTCCTCATAAAATGGGCAGCTAGGAAGTGGAATGGTAGTCAGCCTAATTCCTCACATTAGGAGACGCTTTTCTGTCGTACTTATAGCGCACTAAACTTACAAGGATTACCATCCACCTTCTTCAATATGGAACATCACTCAGACTAAATTAAGATTATGATAACCCTGAAGGCAATGCATTTTTCTGTTCAAGTTTGGATATGAAACAGCAGTTAGTGTTTCCTCTGTACGTATTTAAGAATTTCCCTGAAAGAGAACTGGAGAATGTGAGATGAGGTACTCCAAAATCTGACTAAAGGGGGAAAGGTGGTTTGAGAAAACCCTTTAAATACTGTCTGATACCACACATATTAATGAAGAGCACAAAGCAAACAAAAGCCTATGAAATTAACAATATACACCTAGTAAATGCTCTTCATGTACTTTATGAACTGTATAACAAGCCTAGAAATACCATAACTTAAGAAAGGCCATTAAATGGGAAGGAACATGGTAAGCAAGACAATAGGACTCCCCTTTGTGCCACTTTCTTTGCATCTTAGTGAAAAAGCAAAGAATGCCTGCTATTAAATCCTTCTTTAGGGATATATCATGAATTAAATTTATCAGTCTTGAATAAGTCTCAGACAACGCTAAGTAGTACCTCTCTTTACCACAGTCTCGTATATCTACATACATGGTCAAAAATTATTTTCTTTTTTGGCTGTATTCACCCACACAAAGTTATAACCTAACTGGCCATCAACTGACAGCCATGGGTCTCTCTTGCTATTTTCTTTCCAAGCTTCTCCCTCATACCAAATGTCTGAGATTCAAATTATTATCCCTGAGGTAACAGTCTAATTTTTTCAAGGATGATCTTATTTCCTGTGACTATTTATCCTCTGCTGTCCCCTTTCTTTTACTGGTACCCACCCCAAATCAGTGTCATCTCTGACTTTATACAGCCCTTTCTTAACTAGAGAGTGAAATCAGACTGGATCAAGAACTCATCTCCACAGTAGTCTAACAATCACATCCTCACAACTTGACCAATAGCTGCTTGAAGTACAAGCAAAAAACAGAGGAAATAATATTGCTCACATTCAAAACAGTAAATTCACATACTTATTACGAGTGCTATAGGTGACCAGGAAAATGACAAAAATAAAAGAACAAGAGAGCTATTTTTGCAGCAGAATCACTGAGCATTGTTTACCCTTAGAGCAAGCTCTTTAAAGAGCCTGCTGTGAGTCAGAATAATCTTCTAGTCAATCATGTATTAAACAAGTACATCAATATTCAGGGTATTTCATCCTGTCCTAAAATTAAAAACCAATATTCTATACAATATGAGGTAAAATGTTAAAACTGTTCCCAAGATGAAAAAGATATTTTGAATTAAGATGACAAAACTTAACAGTTACAGAAATTCTAAAATAACAGATTAATTTATTAAAGTTGTACCATAATTCTAATTCAGTCTCAAATCAAGTTAGGCATACTTTTGTCCCTACATCAACCATTCATTTTCCTTTCTTCATGTGTGCTGCTGTAATCTATAAATGCTCTACTATCAGTCACATAAACTGCATAAAACACATGTATTTCTTAGTGATTAAACTCCATTATCTTCATTGCTAGCTGGCTAACTTATAATATTTACAAGAAGTATGGATCAGCTGTCTGCAACTTCTATTTGGTCCATTACATACTACAGTTTGATTCTCAACCACTGCTACCAACCTACCTTTTACAGGAGACATAGATACATTCTATCTCTGTATTACCAATCTTATCAAAATCCTCTAGTATTTTCATACTTTAAAATAATGTTTGGTATTTTCTTAGGAAATGGGAAAAAAATACTAAAAATATATTTCAATACTGGAGAGGAAAATTACAGTTTTAGTCTTCAAAAATTGCTCAAAACAGAAAAAAGCTGACAATACTTATACACAGATTCTGCTCTTGTGAATGCACTGGAAGAGTGTGTGGCATCTAGCTCTTGAAATGTTTCAAAATAGAAGTAGGATTACCCATTCTTTGTTTCATAGAGCTAAAATTAAGGAGACTGCAGAAGCAACAACTGCAGCTTTCCCTAATGCTTTGGCTGAACCATCAGATAACCTTTTGATGCTAGATTCAGATTTATGTTGTTAGGCACTTGCATATAGAAATCTATGACTGAATCAATTTGTTATTAATTATTTTCAGTACAGCTAAGGTGTTTGTCATCATCTCTTTATTTTTAACTCATACACAATATACTCATATACAATTTGTACTCATTTAAATTGTATCTGAACCAGTTAGTGTTTCATCACTGATGACTCTAAATAGCACATGTTTACACACGTATCTATATTTTAAATATGAAATCCACAAAGATAGGCATAAATTACCTCTAAGATTAAATAGGAAAAAAACCTCACCTGAAAAGATCAAAGATTGTCAAATATGTGTAAGCAGTTAAAGCTGTAAAAAAACAAATATTAAAACTTAACATAACAGAATATGAGCAGCTTCTCCACTAAAAAAAAAAATGTATTAAGCTCCCCTTGTGCAGCTCTCTACCATTTTCTACTTGCACAAATCCTCCATGCTGATGAAGCAGATCCTTGTCTTTTATATTGATATATTTGGGACATTCATACTATACACCCATATAAATGTCCTAAATACACTAATATTTCATTTCATAAACAGGCTGATTATCATAATCCTAATGCTATTAACAGTGCCCTGCTACATGAAGTACTAAACTACCAAGAATAAATAGTTCTTGGTAGAATTTTAAACACAGAAGAGTCAGGAGATCTTGTAACACATTCTTCACTAAAGCAAAAGATCTCCCCTATGTGCATTATTGTAGTGAAAAATAGACTCTATAGAATTTTTACTTATTCTGCTTCTCCCTCCCAGATTGAAACTGCAAGAAAACCCGTACCACAACGTAAAAACATGGGACATTCTATCTCAAGTAGAGATGGTGCAAAGCATCTTGGGACTTCTACACAAAGATAGAACATATACAAAATATTTAAAAGGAGGCATCATTGGAACTTCAGAAGTCTTTTGCCACACTACAAATGCCTCCACTCAAATGCAAGTGAGGCTCTCTATATGCCACTGTTACTATTTTGTAATAGCAAAAGACTGAAGGACTAGCCTACATCTTCATTTGTGCAGTCTTAAAGATAAAGAGGGTACAGCAGGGAGAAAAATCAGTCAGAAGATTTGGTAAACATTGCAAACTTTGAAGGACTTTCACCCACACATGCACTCTTCCACCTTTCCCAAGAGAAATTCTCTTAAATTAATCGTGGGGCACCTCAAAGAAAGGCATGCCTGAAACCTGGCAGCACAGCCACCTAACTCCATTATGTGAAAAATGTCGCTGGAACTTCACAAGCTAAGAAACACACGGCAGTCAGTCATAGTTTTAGCGTAAGAAAGCCACCTACCTATGCTGTTTGTAGAGCTGCACCACATTAGGAGGAAGCCAATACATATTAAATTTATAGCACCAAACAGCAGGATCTTCCAGGACTATTAATGAGAATAAATATGCATTTTTTTTCTTGCAAAAAAGTTAAAAGACAACAATACACTTATTTGATTTTTAAAAACAATACTGTAATATTTCAATATGCAAACAGAAGTTTTCTCCTTCCCCCAAAATGTACAACTCGCTTCAAAACAAGCCCATATCCTATTTTAACCGTACAGATTGTCCCAGAACTGATTTTGTGTTGTACTCAAAATACCTTTTTGCTCTAAAAATCACCCTATATAATATTTCCATTTTATTACAGCATACATCATGTACACTTGAAGATAAAACTATATATACACAACTGTGCATTTTCTTTGTCCTAAAGAAGCAGTACAGCCAAGAGACTGAAGTGGGTTCTATTTTTCACATCTTATGTCCCCAAAACATGTGCACATCTTCACTTTACATTCAGTACGGTACTATAACTGTAAGTACAATTCTGAAAAACATTAATTGACTAGTACAATGCACAGGAACTCAGCTTCACAAAAACCACAGGATGAATTAAAGACTAGCAATAATTAAAAACACCTGTCACTTGTAAAACTTACTATCAGGAATGCAATGCCAGAAAAAGCACACATGGAAACCCTGTTAAGTTAATTTTAAGGTAATTTTTCAAGCAGAATATTACTTTATTTTCAATGCCTTGCTCTAACAAAAGCAAGCCTCTATGCTATATACAGAACTTGAGGTTAATTATCTAAAAACACTAGCAGGACTTAAATGACTACTGAAAAATTATCAGACATTTTCTTAAGCATTCAACTAAAAAATATGTAAAAACTTAATACGGTAATCAGGGTCTAACCCATCACAAGATGGCAAGACAGAAATCCCATGTTTCAGCTGAACATGCAATTTAGCCCTCATCCCAATACTCCAAAAATTCTTTCTGAATTCTTTTCATCTAATCACCAACAAGTAACCTGTTATACTAAATGAAATACATGACTTTTCATCATACTTATCCAAAACAGAATGACAGCTTTTCAAAAACACCCAAATTTCTAATTCAATAAATGAAATCTACAAACTATTGTAACATCCATCATTAGTCTCAGATTCATTTGTCTCAGAAACACAGAAGAATAAAGTCCAGACCTGTCTCCAAATGATACAAGTGAGACTTGCATAAAGCTTTATCTGCCAAGGATGTTATGATATAATCAATAAACAGCATGGAACAGATATTTGAAATTGAGTGCTAAGCACCAAGAATCAAGTAGTAAAGAACTGCATGTTGGTTAAGAAGTATTTCTTTTTCCACAATCTAAAAAACAAGGCAGCTAAAGTTGAAAATACAGTAAAACAGTACCATTACAATTCAGAGCACTAATAGTAATACAGATTCTATCCATTCTGGCCCAGGCTACTTACCCTTCTATCTGCTGCAACCAACCTAAATTCATGTGTTAACTTTCCAACCAATGATCTCTGTGATTTGCGGAACAGGTGTATTGTCCCCTTAAAAAAAATAAAAATAAAGCATAATTAAATATTTTCCTTAAACTATAATTTATATCAACAAAAAGGAAACCTTAATTTATATTTTAATCAATTTTCACAAAGAAATAATCAGCCTGTAATATAATTAGCCAGTGATAACATGGTTATCAAAAAATATTGCTGAATTTAATATGTACATAGTATATGTTTATTATATTGGAAAACAAGGAATGATATTAATAGCCTTTTTACTTAGGGTTGGCATCAAACTGCATTTAGATATAAACTGGATTTCAAGCTTACTGAGAAGCACACCAAACTCCATTTAAAGAGCTTTCCTGCTTTTATTTAAATAAAACTACTCTAGATGTTCTGAAAACAGAAATATTTTTTCCTTATCAAAACATACTTCTCACCTAAAGCCAGCTTGCTTGTTAAACAGGAAAATACTAAGCTGTAGCTATCAAATTGATTTTAAAAAAAAAAAGTTTGTAAACCTAGCTATTTAAAGATGCAGTTAAATATATAGTAAAATTTTCAAAATCCAATGGTAATTATTATGAACCAAGGTTAAAAAAAAAATCTATATTTATCTACTTTTGAGCAACAGTACCCAACATCTCAACCAGGGCAGGCATATATTATGGCCATATTAAAGGACCATGTATCCTGACAGTTTCTGCATCAGATGGCTGGTGAGAACCCATTAGAAAAATAAAATCAATGTATCTGTGATGTGATGGACACAAGGCCAGTCACATGACGAGGCATGCAATGATCTTGGTCACGGCCTAACCCAAATGTGCACATTAGATGTCATTATCATAGATGTCCTCCTCACAATTTTCACTGACATGCAGATGAGCACTCTCCTGGGAAATCATGGGAGAGGATGCATGTAGGTGATTGGCATGAGGGGGCCAATCTCTCTGAAAGAGAGTAAGAGGAAGCAGACTACCAGAAAAATGAATGAACCCTACCTACCACTTGCTCCCACTCCTTTGAGTGCCTAAATTGCTCGTTGGCTGTCCTCCATCCTCTCCTAATCAAAAAGAAATGAGCTTTCCACCTGAAAAGCCCTTCTAATTTGCAACAGAAATCATGGTCTATCATATGCATTGATTTCAGGGCTGAATGAAATAAGGTTCGATTCCAAGCTATCACATCTGTAACTGCAATAGGAAGATGAAAACACATACTGATAACCTGGATACCAAAACAGAATCACCCAATTTACAGGTAACACAGGTCAGCATAGCTGTATTCCATACCACTCAAAATATGTAGAAATGCAGTTTGCCTCACTGCCCTGAATGAATAAAATAGTACTATAAATCATAAGTCTAGCTTCCTCTCAGGCAATAGATTTGTATTTGCTGTTTTATTTGCTGGCAAAGCATTGCATAGTGATGTCTTTCTCAATAACAACAGACAGGATGACAGAACGCTTAGGAAAGACTTTCTAACAGCCAGCAGACTGCCTGCTTACAACAAAGCTTGCCATACCACCTTAGCATTCAGCACTTTTCCATGTTGTTAGCCCTACGTCCACTGCCTAACTGAGTTGTGGCACACATCCTTGTTTATATATTAAGGATGCCATGTGTAAAAGCTGTGAAAATCTACTCAATGGAATCCTGTACCACTGATGAGAATCCGCCACAAAGACACAGAAGTACTAATTCAGTAGATGTTGGACTTCGACATTAAAGCTCCCCAAAATTTTAATATTCTGGCTACGTAATACAGAGGGAAAACCCTGGTGTTAAGTAGGAGGGCCGCTCTCCTCTTTTTCAGCCGAGCCCCACTGAAGGGCCCCATGTAGTGCTAGGATAACTGCAGAGTAAATACAATGAGTATGAGCATCTGCTTCATCAGCATCAACAAGTGACAGTGGATGTTACTGACACCAATGTCAATTTATCCACATTCAGCACAGAAGAGGAAAGTTGACACATCCAACTGAACAAGCATACATGGTGCCCATTCCCAGGGGAATGAGTTTTTTGTCTTAGGAAGACAGCCATATGTACCAGAACTGAGTACCACTTCTATGTTTTGATTGGCATTTCAGAGCAGGGGCAGTAAGAGATGCTTATTCTAATATGAATTTCAGTTCTCTAACTGATTTGGTGTTGAATGAAAAATTTCTGAGACTCAAACTAATCACTGTTAATCACAAGGCAGGTGTATAGCATTTGTTCAAGATATAACTTCAGCAAAACAATCATCGCTTTTCTAATCATATTGAAAAGGCAGCAACTTACTCAGCAATAAATGTGACAAGTCTCATAGAAGAAAAATAGGAGCTTACAGTCACCTATTAATAAAATAATTACCTTCAAAAACATTTAAGTTTGAACCCTTAAGGTTTTGCCATTGTCAGATTAGTTGGTGGAACAAAGTATGTTCCCTCCTGAAAGCTTCTGCACTTACTATTCTCTGGTGAAAGTGCAGAACATACCTGCCATCATGAAAACCACGAGCCTTCAAAAACAAGATGCTGAACTGCCTCAGGAGATGACCTATGCTCTTGTGTCAAAAGGGGTAGCAGCACCGTACAACTGCCCTGGCTGCACACCTGCTACTGAGAACATACAGCCTCGTGCTGCGACTCCAGCAGCGGTTCCCCTTCCCAACGCCGGGAGGCAGGTGAAGGACGACTCCCCAGCAAGAAACCGCCACCAAGAGCCTCCCGCCTCACAGCGAAGCCCCCCGCCGGACACCCACCGCCCACGTCCCCGCTGTCAGCTCAGCGCCTGCCTTCAGAGCCGCTAAGCGCACGCCCGGCCCGGGGGCCTGGGCACCCACGGGTGGCCGGGAAGCCCCGAGGAGAGGAGGGGAGCCCCCGGCAGGAGGACGCGCAGCGCCGCGCGCCCCCGCCGGTAACGGCTCCGCGGGCCAACGGCTCCCCCTGCGCGCGCACGCGGCGTCGCCGCGGGGTGGGCGCCCCTTCCCCCCTGCCAACACGTCACTGCGGGCCGGGGGGACACGCCGGCGGCGGCTCCGCGCGTCCCACACGCCGGCCGCGCCGGCTGGGCCTCGACCCCCCGTCCCGCGCCCGGCCTCCCACCCGCCACCTAAGACAGCGGCAACGCACCATATTACTCCCCGCACCGGAAGAGACAGCGCCATGCGAAGCAGGAAGAGGCGAGGCGGGCCTTCCGTTGCCACGGTAACAGGCAGGGCCCTAGAGCACACATGCGCGGACCGTTACACTGAAGGGGGAGGGGTCGTGACGTGGTGAGGGGGTGGTGTCCGCGCGCCGCGGCCGTTGTGGCGGGGCGGCTCGGTTAACGGCTGGGGGTGCCGCCGTGCGCCGCGGCCGTCGGTGACAGCAGGGAAGAGCGCGGCTGCAGCCCCGCTCCCCATTCGGCAGGCGCAGGGCTCGGCGGGGCGGCTGAACCCCGTTTTCCAGTAGAGAAACACAGGAAAAAAAAAAAAAAAGAACGCGACTATTCAGTACCGTTAAGAAGTTTTAAGTCGGCTGAGGGAAGGGACCTGCAAGCACCAGGGCTGGGAGAAAGCTGGGGGTGCTCAGCTGCCTCTTGTGTTTCTGGGTTTCAGCCAAGCTCTCTCCTTTTTATCCCTTCCAGTCCATCACTCCTCTTTCCCTCACACCAGGTCACCATGACAGGTAGCCAAAAGTCGTAGCTGCTTCAGCGAGTTCCGTTCCCTGAATGCTGTCTGCCTTGACCCAGAGGAAGGCAAAAGGGAGGAAATCGGCTGTAGAGGGCCTGTCTGCCCTAGCTACTGCAGCATGACAGTCCTCTGTAGTGATGACAACCACCGTATTTAAGGAGCACATATGAAGTTGCATAAAATTCCACTGCGCTTCTACATTTCAACTATCCACATCTGTAAGAATTCAAAGGAAGGACTGCCATCCTGGGAGTCAAGATATTCTACTGTAAGAAAGCCTTTGTTTCACCACTTCCTGATACAGCTAAATCCTCCATACAAAACCTAGAGTATAGTGGTAGCACTGCCATAGCCATTTCCCTCTCTAGTTCACATGTATTTGCAGAGCATGTTATTACATTATTTACCAAAAAGAAGTTTGTTTCACGGATTCTGAATGCATCTGATCCTTGTAGGCCACAGAATTTCACAAAATCATTAATAAGAATAACTACTAGATTGGACAGTTAATTGTATTCCAGTTGTATTCCATGAGATGAGTTATTGTAATATCTCAGACTTGCTCATTTTAAGCTTCTGACTATAATGGAGAAATTTCTTCAGTGTACAAAAATAGTTTGGGCCATAAATTGAAAAATCCATTTACACTCTGTGAAAAAGTCTACATGGCAAGTAAGAAAATTCAAACCACAATTTTGCAGCATTTAAACTCTCCAAATGCTGCAGTTGTCGGGGAAAGGGACACCCTCTGCACAGAGCAGCCTATGGGCAAAGTGTCCGGAGATACTTCATCTTGGGACAGCAAGCAAACACCAGCACTGTGGAGCTGGCACCCACCAGCCAACAAAACCGCAAGAGGCTGTGGCCTGTCATGTTGGGTCAAAGTGGCAGCTGCCACCCCGGAGACCAGGGAGAAAGTCTGGAGAAAGGAAGACTTTCTCTTGGTCAAGGAAGATGGGTTTAGAAATCATGTAGGCAAACCTTACACCCACAAATCTATAGGCCCCTATGGGATGCACCCATGAGCGCTGAGGGAGCTGGCAGATGTTATCGTTAGACCAGTCACTCTCCAATAATCTTTGAAAGTTCCTGGAGAGCAGAAGAGGTGCCTGAAGCCTGGAAGCAAGCCAATGTCACTCCACTCTTCAAAAAGGACGAAAAGGAGGACCCAGGAAACTGCAGGCCAGACAGCCTTACCTGGAAAGGTGATGGAGCAGCTTATCCTGGGTGCCATCTCTAAACATACAGAGGAACAGAAGGTGATCAGGAGTAGTTAGCATGGATTTCCCAAGGGGAAGTCATGCTTCACCAATGTCATAGCCTTCTCTGATGGAATGACTGGCTGGGTAAATGAGGGGAGAGCAGTGTATGTTGTCTCCCTTGACTTCAGCAAGGCCTCTGACACTGTCTTGTATAACATCCTCCTAGGTATACTCAGCAATTGTGGGCAAGATGAGTGGACAGTGAGGTGGTTTGAGATCTGGCTGAATAGTACAAGAGCTCAGAGGGTTGTGATCAGTGATAGAGATTGCATTTGGAGGCCTGTAGCTAGCACTATCCCCCAGGGGACAGGACTGGGTCCAGTCTTGTTCAGCTTATCCATCAGTGACGTGGATGAAGGGACAGAGTGCCTCCTCAGCAAGTTGGCTAATTACAGATTGGGGACCGATATGCTGGAAAGCAGCTCTGTGGAGAAGGATTTGAGAGTCCTGATGGTTAAGTTAACCATGAGCCAGCCAAGTGCCCCTGTGGCCAAAGATGGCCAACGGTATCTTGGGAAGCATGTTTCCAGCAGGTGGAAGGAGGTGCTCCTGCCCCTCTACTCAGCCTTGGTGAGGCCACATCAGGAGTACTGTGTCCAATTCTGGGCTCCCCAGTACAAAAAGAGACTGGAACTACAGGAGAGAGTCCAAAATAGGGCTACAAAGATGATTAGGGGACTGGAGCATCTGCCCTCTGAGGAAAGGCTGCAAGAGCTAGTCTGTTTAGACTGGAGAAGACTGAGAGGGGATCTTATCAATGTCTGCAAATATCTTGAGGGATATCTTTCCTGAAAGGGTGTCAGAACACTGGAGAGGTTGGCCAGAGAGGTTGTGGAGTCTCCTTCTCTGGAGATATTCAAAACCCACCTAGATGCAATCCTGTCTAACATGCTCTAGAGGACCCTGCTTGAGCTGGGGAGTTGGACTAGATGTTCTTCAGAGGTCCCTTCCATCTTCTGTCATGCTAGGTTCTGGTGGGCCGCATGCATTCTGTGGTGGGCCGCATGCATTCTTCAGCCATTTATGGGCCCTTTGTCACTAGAGACCCTGCGCCGTTCAGCAGCAGGCCCGCATTACCCCTAGACGTTCTCCTACTACTCATGTCTTTAGAGAAGCTCTTGTTGTCCTTGACATCACTTGCCACATTCAATTCCAGACAGGCTTTGGCCTTCCTAGTCCTAGTCCTGCTTGCTCCAACGATGTCCCTATGTTCTTCACATGTGATCTCTCCCTCTTTCCACCTTCTGGACACTTCCTCCTTCTCCTTGACTACTGCCAGCACTTCCTTGTTCCTCTACACAGTTCTCCTGCCCCCTTTTGCTCAACTGACAGCTCATTGGAAGGGACTGTTGTGGAGCTTGGAGGAGGGCATCCTTGACTCTGAACCAGCTTTCTTGGAGCCCTCTTCCCTCCCGGGCCCTATCCCAAGCACACTTCCTCCTGGACCAAGACACCCTTGTGCAATCTCTAGATCTGCCACACACATCTCAGCCACTTCCAGAGAAGAGAGCAACTTGCATCGAAAGAGGGGAGAGAAATGAGGGAGAMAAAAGCAAGAAGAAAAGGAGGATAAAGGTGCAAAAGAAAGAGRGGAGGACAAGRGGAGAGGCAAAAGGGGATAAAGCTGGAGAAAAAGGGGTAAAGGAATAGGGAAGAGAAATGGGGAAGAGAAGAGGGGGAGCCAGAAGCATATCAGAAAGAGGAGAAGATAGGGGAGAGAAAAGGTGTGTAGAAGAGTGGGGATGAAAAATGAGGGCGAGATAAGCAAAGGGGACAAAAGGGGTAAAAGGTGGGAT
>NW_028186649.1:0-3538 GCF_003343005.1 Rhea americana
TGACCCTGTGCCAGGTCGCTTGGGGCAGGCCCAGCTGCGTCCGCTCCACCCGCCGGGTCATCGTAAGCCCTTAACTAACCCCCGCGCTGGGTCCCTTCCGCAGTCCGTAGCCTTGGGGCCGCGGGGGTGTTTGTTTCCCGCGGTCCCGCGCGGCGGCCGCCCCCGCCGCGTTGCATCGCATCGCATCGCGGGCGGCGTGCCAGGGGCCGCRCGGCGCGCCTGGGGGCGGCACCGGCTGCCGGAACGGGGTTGTGCAAGGCCAGCGTGCCAGCGAGGGTGCTTTCCTCCCTGCAGTCCCTGCTCCCGGCGCCAAAGCGGGACCAAGGGGGCAGCTGAGGCCTTGCAGCTGTGCCGACTCCTGCAGGTACCACCGAGCCGGGCGGCAGGGCTGCAGCCCGCGCAGAAACCCCTCCAGGCGAAGCCGCGGCACGCGAGTGCGCCGTACCTACGGCACCAGGTGCCCCCACGGGCACGGACAGGTCTGGACACAGGGGAGCCACTTTGCACCCTCCGCCGGGGAAGGGGGTGGTAGGGCACCCAGCACCCTCCCTGGCTGGCGGTGCTGGTGGGGAGGGCTCAGCCCCCCGCCCTGCAGCAGCCCCTGTTTATCCCCCCCGCAGCAGCTGGGATTACAGGGAGACGGGCAGAGGCACCAGCTCCCCGGGTGCCTCTTGCGACAGGCTCCCCGGCGCGAGCACTCTTGCGACACAGCCCAGCCCGGCCCGGCGCCGAGCGGGGCTGCACCGAGGCACGGGGCAGCGCCTCGGCGTGCGAGCGGGAGCTGCGCAGAGCCCCAGCACAGGAGCGGGGCAGGACATCGAGGAGGTCGAGTCACCCACCCGCCCGGGAAGGGGCCGGTGCTGCTGGCAGCCCTCCCGCAGCAAGGCGGGCGGCGGAGCCCAGCTCGGCAGGAGGGAGCATCAGCGCCGCTGCAGGCGAGGGGACACAGACCATGGGGACGGCGCTGGCTGGAGTATATAGAGCTTTACTTAAATAAATATATTTACAGAGTAGCAGACACCACAGAAGACCTGGCCACGTTCAGCCAGCAACGTGCAAGGGAGAAGCGTCCAGGCAGATTCCAGCTGCCCTGGTTGCGCCAAGCCAAAGAGGTGCGTGGGGAGGGAAACGGGTGCAGGTGCCAGAGCGGGGTGCAGGCAGCCTCCCCCCGTGCAGTGACCTCGGAGGGACGAGATGCGCATCCCTGGAGCGCCGAGCCCTCATCGCAGGGTCTTCCTGCGGGGCAGGGGCGGGAGGCTGCGGGGCAGGAGGCTCTGCAGGGCCGGGGCTCTCTCCGCGTGCTCCTCCTTGGGCTCCTCCGTGGCATCCAGGAGCTGCTGCATGTAGCAGGAGGTGCCCAGCAGCACGTGGCCCGTGGCCTGCATGGTGAAGAGCGTCCAGCGCAGAGCTTCCCTGTGCAGGGACAAGGAAGGTGAGCACCCCACGTTGCACCCGTGGGCCGCCCCGCAAAGGGGGTCTTGCGGCCCCTGCCAGGGCTCCCCGGCCCCCCAGCGCTCACTTCAYGAGCCGCTTGGCCCCGTAGCAGCGCAGGTCGTAGGACATGCTGTAGGTGCCGTAGAGGGTGGCTTTGACGTTGAGGCAGCCCAGGTCCTTGGGGCTGGTCTTGTAGAGGTCGAAGGTGATGCAAGCCACGTCGATCCTGCGGCGCGGCTTGTGGGACAGGCTCAGCTGGTAGCCCGGTGTCTAGGGTAGAGCAGTCTGAGTTATGGGGCAGTGTTGCCTCTTCCTAGAGCACCTCCAGCCTCCCCKGTACCTCCCAGCCAGCATCACAGCAGCACCCTGCTGTTCCCAGGGCAGGATGCAACCCCAGTACCCAGGGCTCCAGCCCACCCCAGGACCCCGTCCGGCAGCCGGGCGCTCACCTTGGAGGCGCACCACGTCTGCCCCTTGCTCAGGGCCATGAACACCGTGCCCTCCTCCAGCGTCTGGAAGAAAGCCTCCGTCTCCACAGCCGTGCCGTCCTCGTCCAGGACCAGCGAGACGGGCCCCGGCGCGAGCAGGGCGCTCTGAACCTGCAAGGGGCGATGGCAAGGGGAGGCCAGGCCAGACAGATAGACAGCCCGCCCGCCCTGCCAGACGGCCGGCGCCGGGCTCACCTCGCGCAGCAGCTCGTCGAGGCTCCGTGCCATGACGCCCTTGCGCAGGCTGCGGTCCCAGTTGCAGACGCGGTAGGGCCGGGGCCGCGGCGCCGGGCTCGACAGCAGCTGCTGGGTCATGGAGGCGCTTGCGGAGACGCACCTGGGGAGGGCCAGAAGGATCAGGGGGTCTCCCAAGCCCACCACCAGCCCCGGGGAGCACCGCCCAACCCGTCACCGGTCACCAAGCGCATCCAGTCCGGGGGCCAGGAGGCACCAAAGCAGGGAGGGCTCCGACACCCACCACGGCCGGGGCCACCCCACGGCGCTTACCTGGAGATGGGGTCAGCTAGGCGCAGACTCAGGGACTTKGCGTAATCCATCCCAGCGAGGAGCGCGGCCGAGCCTGCCGGGAGGGAAGGATTCAGCCCGGGGCAGCAGCGTCCTCCGGCCTCCCGCCGCCTCCGAGGAGAGCCCTTCGCACCGGCCCCGCGGCGCCTTCCCGCCCGCGGCTCCGGCACGGCGGTGAGCCGGCGCCCCGGCACGGCCGCCTTTACGCGAGGGCCGCGCCTGCCCTTTGGCCGGGGCCGGGCCGGAGGCGGCGGTGACGGGCTCTGCCAGCCGGGCTCTTGCGCAAAGCGGCACGCGGGCCCCTGAGTCAGCGCTGGAGCAAAGGTGAGGAGCAGACACGGGGCAGCACCTTTGCCCGGGACCCCCCCCCCAACCCGGGGTGGGGGGAGCAATGGGGTCAGGGGTGCCCAGGGGGGCGCCCAGGGGGGCCCCGAGCCTGAGCCCGGTCCCGCCCTCGGGGCGCCCACCAGCAGCCTCCACGCTCTCACCCCTTGCTCCCACCCCCTGCTCCCCACTCACCTCCCACGGACACCGGGCTCTGCACCAGCTGCCCCCGCCCAGCCCCTCTTATAGAGCTGCCACCCACTGGCCCCGCCCCTGCCGCCCGAGCCAATCCCCTCCCGGCCAGCTGGCACGGGGGGGAGGAGCCAGAGCAGGGGGCGTGGCCAGCCTGGCACTCCTGCCCCACTGCGAGGGGCGGTGAGCCAGGACCCTCCCCGGCTGCCCCCCAAGCRAGCATCTCCTGGTGCCCTGAGCAAGTGTCCTCCTGGGCCACCCTGAGCAAGCACCCTCCAGCTCACCGCAAGCAAGCGTCCTCTGGGCTGCCCCATGGGCACATCCTCCACGTGCCCCATGGGCGCATCCTCCAGGTGCCTCGTGGCAGCATCCTCCTGGGCTGCCCCATGGCAGCATCCTCCAGGTGCCCCACAGGTGCATCGTCCTGGACTGCCCTGTGCAAACATCCTCCTGGGCTGCCCTCACTGGAGCATCCTCGTAGGCTGCCCCATGGCAGCATCCTCCAGGTGCCTCATGGCAGCATCCTCCTGGACTGCCCCATTGGAGCATCTTCCAGGTACCCTATATGAGCATCC
>NW_028186649.1:3883-5712 GCF_003343005.1 Rhea americana
TGCCTCATGGCAGCATCCTCCTGGACTGCCCCATTGGAGCATCTTCCAGGTGCCCTATATGAGCATCCTCCTGGGCTGCCCCATGGCAGCCCCATGGCAGCATCCTCCAGGTACCCCAGGAGAGCATCCTTCCCATGCCCGAAACGAGCATCCTCCAGCCTGATCCGAGCAAGCACCCTGCAGGCTGCCCCGAGCAAGCACCCTCCAATTGCCCGGCAGGCCTGCCCCATGGACACGCTCTCCTGGGCTACCTCGAGCGAGCCCGCGCCCGGTGCGGTGCGGTGAGCAAGCCTGCGGGGRCCCGGAGCAACGCCCCGCCTCGCGGGCGTCCTCCGAGACGAGGCTGGCAGCACGCAGCGCGGCGTCGGCGCTCGTGCCGTTCGGGGAGGTGCGGTTCGGGGCTGGCGGCGCAGGAGAGCGGGGAGGGAGCKCCGGAGGGGCAGGCTGGCCCGGCCGCTCGCGCGCTGCCGGCCCCGCAGAGCCTCGCTTCCCGGCACGCTCGCCCCGGTGGATTCTCCGCCGGCCGCTAGTGCGGTTGGGCTCCGTCTCCGGGCCCTCCGCCCTGGGCCGCCCGACCCGGCTGGGCTCAGCCGTCTGTTGCAACAGCCAGCTCCCTCGGGAAGGGCGACGGGATTGCTAACGCGCGGTCAGACCGGGGGCCAGCCGGAGGGGAAGGAGGGCGGCGGGTGCAGGAGGCGAGAAGCCACCGGCCGCGGTCTCRCACGGCGAGGCCGGGCTGGCGGGAGCAGAGCTGTGCCCGTGCACCGAGACCCCGCCGAGCCGGCCCCGACGCGGGCTGCCCCCCCCCAGCGCGGCAGCACCCAGGACCGGGACAGGCACTGCACAGGGGCCCACGTGCAAAACTGCTGGGCGCCGGCGCGACCCTTTCGCTGGTGCAATCGCAGGGAAGCTCCTCGGGCCCACAGGATGAGCCAGGCGCCCTAACGAAGGGCTCGTTAACACCCTTGTCCCAGCGCAGAGGGCCTGGCTGCTCCCGGGCTGGGGGCTGCCCCGGGCTGGGGGCTGCCCCGTCCCTGCAGGCGCACGGCCTGGGACACGATCCCGCACGGGCTGCTTCCGTACGGGAGCTGCTCCCRGGCTGAGCGGCTCTGCCGTGAGCCRTCACCTCCAGCACGTATGCACACGTGCACATCTGCTGGCACACTTCTGCACGCGTGTGTATCCTCTACGTGCATTTGTGCACACACATGTACTGCTCCACGCGTGCAYCAGTGTCTTTGTGTCTATACATGTCCAGTTTTATGTACGTTTATGTCTCTGTGTACGTCTACACATGTGTGCACACGTTTAGGTATGCCCAAATGTGCCCGCATATGCGTGTATCTAAATTTGCAATATAGGTATATGTAGTATCAGTATACCTAAATGSCTAAATGTGCACGCGTGTGCRYATGCACGTGTGCACACACGTCTGTGCATCTCTGTGTGCATGCGCGTGTTCAGGGCCATGTTCACACGTGCATGCACACGTAGCTCCGTGTGTGCAGGCACACGTGTTCACACTCTGCGCTGTGCGAACACGCCCACCCCCGCGCGCGTGCCCGAATGCCTCTCTCCACGTGTCCATCCGCGTGCACACGCACCTCCCCACGCGCGCCCGGTGCACGCCCCTCCCTGCGTGCCCGCTGCACGCGGGTACCCCTAATGCGCGCCTAACCCCACGGGGCACACCTCTGCACGCTCCGCAGCTGCGCACGTGCGCGCCCCCCCCACGCGTGCACGCGTGCTCCTCCCCTCCACGCGTGCGCCTCCACGCGTGTGCGCGCCTGCAGGTGCACCCGCCTGGACAGGCGCGTATCCCCCGTGTG
>NW_028186649.1:6533-10522 GCF_003343005.1 Rhea americana
TGGGAAAGGGGGGGCAGCCCAAGTGGGGTTTGTTTGAGGGGGGCAGCCCCGGTGAGAGTGCTCGAGGGGGCAGCAGCAGCTGGGCAGGTGATGGGGGGCAGCACCAGTTCTGGGTGATTGCTGGGGCCATGATGGGGGCCCAGTTTGGGGGGCTTGCTGGGCAGGTGATGGGGGGCAGCCCCTGTTTTGGGGGGATTGCTGGAGAGGGTGCTGCAGGGGGGCGGCCTTAGTTTGCAGCAGAACTGGAGGGGAGGTGAGGGGCTGCAGCCTCGGTTGGGGAGGTTTTAGGAAGCGGAGCAGACTCAGCTGGGAGAGGGGTGCAGCTTGGCCTCAGGAAGGTAGCGAGGGGGCAGCCTGGCCCCCAGGGGTACACGCAGGGCTGACCATCTCCCCTCTGCAGGCAGCTGAGAGCAGGGAGAGCTCCAGGAGCCGTGTCCCGGGGCTGCAGCAGAAGGACCTCAGCCTGGCCGGAGGCCCTGTGAGGTAAGGGAGGCCCTGGGGTGGAGGAGGAGGAGGGCTGGGGCGCCACAGTGGCACCTGCGTTCAGGCGCCTCCTGTGACGGTCTCGTAGATCAGGAGCCTCCTCGCTGGGTGCTGCGGGACGGGGAGGTTGCGCRGCCCGGTCCTCTGAGCCGGCATGGTCTGGGCACTGCGCGTCCGTCTRACGCCACTTGTGCTCGCCTGCACAGCGAAGCAGCAGCTGTAAAGCACGCTCTGCTCAGAGCTCTGGTCACTTTTGCAAGTGTTACAAAATGCTGCTGCAGGTGACTTAAATTCTTTGAGTCTTCAACAGTAGTCTCTCTTCTTCAGAGCTGTGCTTTGGGATACACGCTAACAATTTTTCCTTTTGCTGCCATCAGTAATTCAGCTTTTTTGGCACAACCGTTAACAGTGCTGTTTTGGCCACAGCAAGAGCAGCATCTGCAAGGTGTGAATTCTTTCTCCTGATCTTCTTAAGGTTTGTCTAGATTAAATAAAGAGGTCAAGGTCTCTTTCTAATCAAGTCAACTCCTTGCAAGCCATCTCATGCAATGTTCTGAGTGGAGTTAGACTCCTGAGTGTGATTATTTATGTATCCTACAGAATATAGGAGCAATTGTACTTATTTTTTGTCACGGGACTGAGGCTCCAGTAATTCAAAATTAATGTTCAAGCTGCAGAAAGAGTGATGCATGTCCTAGTAACAGGAAAATCCATTACACTGTGAAAACAAACTTCAACTATTTACAGCATTTCTATTTGAGTTTCAATCTTAAAGTCTGCCTGACACAAAGTAGYGTGGTGTTTGGTGTTAACATTCTGGATCAGAGCTCTGTAAGCTCTTTTTTAAATAAGAAATAAATAAGTAAACTTACTGAAAATGGCTGTTACCAATTAGTTCTCTTGAATTAGTCCTGAAAAGCAGCTTAGTTTTCTGCATTAAAAGCTTTCCTGACAGCTGCTAGATAATTGAAGTTTGCTATGCATCTTCAAAGTCAGTGCTTCTCTAAGAGYGTCAGATAGGTATGTATTTTATTTTAATTAACCCTGTTACCAATCCTAGTTTCATTCAGAACAAAGAACTGGGTGCTCTGCTTTTGTTCTACACCTCTTTTTGTTTTTACACGATGCTTCTTCTGTAGATCATGATACATTTTTATTTCCTTCTCTTCTGGTGGTTGCTGCTCTTCCATATTTCCCCCTCTAATTCCCTCCATTCATTTCTGTTTTGCTTTTTTGTTTTTCACTTCTCTGTCCCACAAATGTTTTTTGCTGTGTTTCTTTTTTTAGCCTGTCCTGTCAACCCTATCTCCCATTCTTTCTCCTCAAACCCACTCATCATTCTTCACCCATCCTTGTGACTTGACTTAGGCCATGCTCTAGAACTTCTTTCTCTTCTGCATAAATCTCTATCTTTTATGCCTCTCATTGATTATAAATGTTTTGATCTTGCATTGAACCATATTTGGCTATTAGAAAGAACACTTTCTACAACCCCTAAGAACTCTGCCTGAAACAAAGAGGCCTCCTTTCTATCTTGCCAGCAGCTTTGAAAAGGCGCTGCTGTTTCCTTGCTGCTTTCCTGGTGTCTGTCCTGCGACCYGCTGTGGAGCTCTGAGCTCTCTGCTCTGGGGAGGTATGGCACTTGGCTGTGGGCTTTGTTCTTGCCATCTGACTGACAATTTGTAGAATTTCAAGGTTGAAGCTGACAGCTCTGTCAAGCTCCAGGTTTCTATAGTACTTGGTACTTTACTGCTGCCAGAGGCGCTGGAGTTGTCCAAGATGTTGGTTTCCACACTACCACATCCGAGGTGCATCTTTTGTTTGTTTGGATTTTTTTTTTTCCACCGTGAAGGCTCAACCTTGGAGGGAGGAATTGAATTTAGTGAATGGAAATAATGYTTGCCAAAATTATTTTTCCTTGGTGGCTGTGTGTTTCCAATCCTATCTTAACTGATAGCTTTATTCCATAGATGGCATGATAGGTTAGCGTAAGGCACCTTCTGGAGGTTAGATGGCAGCAAGCTAGTCTTTTCAGTAGTAGTTCCAGATAATCTGCTGCCAAAAGCCTCGCTTCAGCAGCAAGTCAATTAGATGTAGACAAAGCTTAACTTTGTTGGCTTAATTAAAGACACTGCCTAAACTTTTAATGAGTTCTAATTGAAAACAGCACAGCGCAGAGGAAGAGGAAACAGAACTTGAGCATCCTGCCAGTAACAGGCACTGTCAAGAACCACAGAYCCATATGCAAGTCAGTGAAACACTGCGCTGAGTTAGAGCAGCATATGAGGTACATGCATGATCACAGATTCAAACTTAATTGGCACTTCTTCCTTCCAGTGCTACATCTTTTGATATGGTTAAATTAACAGAGAGTGGAAGTTGGTCTTGAAAATAGACCTGAAGCGAAGAATTCCAGCACTCTGACTTGTCCACCTCTTGCCTTGGGCAAATCACCTAATAAAAGTATAAGGTTAGAAATACTACTTAAAATGCTTTACCTAGCAACGTTTGAGGTGAATTTTAAAAAGCAGCTTACCTAACAAAGTTTTTTTTTTTCTTACTGCAAGGCTTCTTGGGCTTAGTACTGTATTTTAAGTTAAAAGAAGCCTTGGATATTGTTAAACTTTGGAAAAAGTAAATTATAGTGTGGCTGAAGCTGATAAATTTACATTCTCCTAAGATCTTGTCAACATACAACACCCTTTTACCTGTCTGTAAGGTGCAGATGGGGGAAATCTGTGTGATTTTTAAATGTCTTCAGTAGTAYTGTGAGACATATGCAGAAACAGAAGGACAGTCCTGCTTTGTTGTTGCATCCGATTCCTTGCAAGTGAAGACAGCCACGTGAACTGCTAATTTAGAAGGAGCGTTTTTTTTGTCCGCCATATACGAACCATGAAACACTGACAAATTTAAGGATTAGTTAATGTTTCATTCTCTAATTCGAAAAATGTCAGAACTAAGGTGGTCTGTGAAACTTCRTTGTTGCCTCCTGTTGCATATATGTTTTGTAACTAAAAGCCTTTCTTTTTCCACAGGCCCTAACTGTGTGTGTGTGGAAATGGGTCTGCCCTAGAGATAACCAGGGCYGGGTGTTGAGTGAGGGTGCTGTTTGCTGACTGAGTGAGGATGTTGCTGCTGGACATGTGCATCTTTCCCAAAAGTTTGCATATAAGGAATGAGGCAAGGGACTGCCAAAAGAAAAGCCTGTTTTGTGACTAAGAAAGCTGCAGACTATGACAGCTGAATGTCATATGAATGGATGCTAGACTGTACCTGCCTTTTCCATTCTGTTCCTAGATAATGCTAGGCATGTTTCTTTCTGTCCTTTCTCAATACCGGTGAAGAGAGGGCTGAATTTAGGTTTGTAAAAACCGCCACACGTTCTTGGTTGTAGCTGATTACAGTGGGATTCTGCTTAAGTTGCTGAGCATGATACAAAAGTCTTAAAATTGAAAAACAAGTTTAAAAGTTCAGGGCCTCTTGCTTTTGTGTTTTTTTTTTTT
>NW_028186649.1:10527-22918 GCF_003343005.1 Rhea americana
TTTTTTTTGCTTTGCCTGACTATATCCTTTTATTTATGCTGGACTGTTTAATACTGCTAGATCACAGCACCGGCAGGGACATCGCAAGCCAGCAGAGACTGAGTGGGGGCAGAAGGAACAACTGAACGGAAAGTCCTGTTCAACCTATGGGATATCTGTGGGGGCAGCAAGTGCAGCCTGGTTCACCCTTGCTATCTGAGAGGATAGCATGTGCTTACTGCACGTGGAATGGCTGGAAAGTTTAGCTGCCAAATCCTCAATTCTCTACTGAGAATACATGAACTGCTTTTAAAGGGCTTTCAACTTGATGAGACACACACAAGTGCTTTTAGATACGGTTAGAGAAACAATATTAGCTGAAAGCAAACTCCACTGATATATTTSCTCCAAAGACTCTTAATGAAAAGGCTGTAGCAACTTGTTTAGCCTGGCAGAGTGAGTGTGTTGTAAGCTACATCTGAAATGCTTTAGTGACCTACTCTAAACTGGTCTATTTCAGACACATGAAAAATTAAAATTTGATTCACTTCGACAAYGGAAGTGAGTTTTATAATAATGATTGTCAGGCAGCTTTGATCAAAGTTGATTGTGCTTGAACTACCTGTAATTTTAAAGATACTTTTGAAGAAAAAATGCTGCTACTGAGAATTATTATTATATAACTGGTTAACTGCCCCATCATTTTAAGTGGCAAGACAAATACTCTTATTTATAAATTAGTAGTTACTTTTGTTTTTATAACTGGTTTTGGAAACAAATTAGTAAGAAATTAGTTTGGCTTTATAGCACCAAAATTCCACACTTTTGCTGAGTTTTTATGTTGCAGATTTCTGCTCTACTTCTGAACTTGGTATTAATCAATTTAAAATAGTTCCATGCAGTCTTTTTCCTTAGCTGCTTCTAGTATTCGTCTGTATAGGTGACTGTGTAAAGAAGGGTGGAAAGCAACAAACCTGCTGGGATTCCAGAGATAYGGGATCAACAGTGTTTTGCAGATGATTCTGAGACAGAGCTTGGGTGTTATACTTAAAAGTTGAAGCTAAACTTACTGCCTTGGAAAGAACAAAATCTGCTGGAGCTCCCAAGGAAGCTCTCGTGACTATAGCTAGCTGTCTGGCATTTCATAAGGTTCTTAGTATACTGTTCTTGGCTTTCAGAAAACTTAGTTATTTCTTTTTTTCATAAATGAGTAACTACAAGTAATACCGATTAGGTCAGTGACGAGGCGTTCTCCAGTTGTGCTTCTGCGATGTTACTGTTGGATGCAGGCTTGTCGTGCGGCATTACAGCTTCGCTCGCTTTCCCTATGGGCTCCTAGCCTGCACGGGGGCTGCACAGAACCAAGGAATAGTTGGAGGGCATGTTACTGTGTTTATCTCCTCCATTACAGGAGGGGTTGCTGTGATAGTGAATTAATGAGAGTCTAGGCAAAACTTTGGATCACTGCTAGAGTAGTATCTTGTCTTCATGAAGCAGAAACTGTATCTGCTCCTGTTACATGATTAGTTTGATAGTTTTCTTTTAATTTTCATTTTACTTTATTATTATTATTATTATTATTATTATTCCTACTTCTAATTTTACTTTTGCATGTGGTGTGCCTGCTTTGGGGCATTTCCATGCTATCGCAAATGTGAAGACTGAAGCAAAGTTCTGATTCTGCGGTCTTGGAGAAGGTTTCCTTGCATGCTAGTGAACTTGGAGCCATGGCTTTGGAGACTGGCTGAACTGCGGTTCTTCAGCGAAGTCCTGCGGTGTAGGAAGCTGTAGCATAAGCACCTTCTGTGCGTTGCTCTAGGGACTGCAGAGATAGAAGCAGCAGGGGAGAATGTAACACCCTTTGCCAAAGGGAAGTTTACTGTTACTTCTGAATCTAGGGAAGTAAGCACCACAAATGGACTGCCTGAATTTTGGGAACTTTTTTCAATTGCACTGTCGTTTATTGCATTTCTTATTTGTGCTGATAGAAATTAATAGAAAATAACTGACCAACAATCTGGATTTTTGTAATAGCTTTAATAGCTACCGATGGAGGTGAATGTTTTATGCTTACCRACTTAGCTGGTGATGATGAAAATGCATTCATATTCATTTTCCCCCATCCTTTTCGGGGGCATTCTGTCAGCTACAGRAAGAGATCTAGTTTACTTAAAAGCTTTTGCTTTGGTGCTGCTTATTTGTAAGAAATCAGAAAACAAATTTCCTGAACACATCTGTACATGACAGCTTTTATATTTCTACTGACCTCTTAAGGCTGACCTTTCGGATGTAATATGCTAAGTTGTCGTAGTTGCACTCAAAGTGCAACTTCTCAGGCACTTGGACAATTAAAATTGCTGTCATAAAATTGTGCTTACAGTCAGTAACAATTTGTGCCGGCATTTCTGGACTCAGCATTAACTTTTATGTGCTTTATAAGAATACAATTTGTTTCAGATTACATCCTGTTTAACTACCCAGAGCTGCTATCACCAAGAGGCAATTGCAGTCTTTTTATTTGGCTTTTAATTTCTCAGCAATATTCACAACTCTGGTTGCAGAGCCAGCCTGCTCAGATGTACTAAGAAAACAAAAGTAGCCATCAGGAAATTCAAAAAGTGGCCTTTCTAATCCTGAGGGCTCTGTGATGTGTTTAGATCCTCCTCACGCTTATTAATTAGCTAATATTTGTGCAGTGTTTTGAAGTAGAGCAGAATTATTGGGTGTCAATATTTACATATACTTGTACTGCTTCTGGGAATGTTTTTCATTTTTGAGAAATGTTCTTAGTTCCTTTTCTGCAAACTGTCTGTAGTATAACGAGCAGCATTTCCTTTAGTGACTTTCATCTTGAGAYTCTGCTACAAATGCTAACTAATAATGTCTTTGCTATGGTGAAGGCAAGAGATGTTATCTCAGTGATGACAGTACATCTGGCAAAGCACAAGACATCAGTACGACAGTCTCAGTCCTAGGAAGTTCATACAACAGATGAGTAGCATGGATAATAAAGTTGTAATGCCTTCCTGATATCCAGTTGTGTGCTCCTAACACATGGAGGAGGTGTTGCATGTTCCCTGTACTTGCTCTGCTATCGTATATCAGTGCTGAGATCCCCAATTCTGTAGTTACCAAAACGTTTCAGTTTTCAGATTCTGAAAAGGCTTGGATTTGCTCTGGTAGTGTTTACATTGCATGGCAATCTGTTTGAATGCTGTGACTTAGTGTGCCTTCTGTCTGTTTGTTATTGCTATTTTTATGGTAAATGGCAACCTTTTTTATGTAGAACCAGTCAGAGGAACATAGCAGAGAAGAGTGAGGGAGTTTGGTCAGGAAGGCTTAAGTAGTGCAGAGCTGGCTAGTGATAACAACTTTTATTACACAGAAGACTCCTGAATATGTTTAAAGAAGCTATCAATGTCTTGTAGTATTTCTTCTCCAAAGGCCTTAAAAATGGGGGTTGGGGGAATCTGACAATTTATGCAGTGTTTTTSTTGTACCAGTAGTGAATGAGCTTGTGGGGAGACTGTAACTAGAAGTGGCTGAAGTACAACATGRTACATCTTCAGATGAAAAAATCCTGATGATTTGTAATCCCATGGCTTTTCTTTAGCCTTAAATATGCTTCTTTAAGCCATGGGTTGGTCTTCTCTTTAGCTTTCCACCTCTAGCTGATGCCTACCCAAGCTTGTTACTGTTAAAAACCTTTCATTTTTTCCTCTTTTTTTTTGGGGGGGGAGGGTGGGGGGAAGGAGGAGAAGGCATATATTTTCAAATGGTGAATCTAGTTCTTTGGAAAGATGCCATCCTGAGAGAAGCTGATGCCTCTGTTTAACTATTCCACTGGTACAAGACAGAAAATTGCAGTATGTGCTTTTCTGCTCTCTCTGTTAGCTGCCTCCGTGTTGGAAGACCTGCCTAAACACCATTCACAGCCTCGGGCTYTTCTGAGGCAGCCAAATGCTCCTGGTTACCGATGAGGGGAGTAAAGAAGGAGTTTCAATAGCGTCTCGTTTATAGGACTAAGGACATGGTACAACAACAGACCACAGCCAAAGGGCAAAYATTTTTAATCACCAGCAGCCTTTGTCTAGATGTGAACGAGTAATCATGCCGTCAAGAGAGATATCTTGATTCTTGGGTCAGACAGCCCTGCTATAAATCTTTTTTTTCTTCTCTGGGGCAAAATCTTTTTTTTTTTTTTCCAATATGAAGGATATTTTGTATCTTTGTATATGAAGGGTAGCACACTTCTCAATTCTGGCATAATATTGGGATAAATTCTTTAAGCAATTTAAGCTCTATATTTTCTGTATTTTCTTYTTGAAAATGCTATGATAAGCCATGTTTATGAGTTCAGGCAACTTTTTCCTCTTTCAGAGATGARATGCAGGCATACAGATTCTGTGGCAAATGAAGTGCACCCTTCTGAATTTCCCAGCTTGTTCCCTGTAACGATTGTTGGTTTTCACTCCCTGCAGACTACTGAGTACTGATGGATGTTTCCGACAGCCCTGAGCGAAACCCCTGCTCTCCTGTTGAGGAGGACCAGCAGCTTTCYGATGATGAAATCCTGAAGGAGAGTGGTTCAGATCGGGACCTTGATGGAGGTGGGCAAGGCAGCGTTTTGGAAGAGGAGGAAGAGGATGCAGCCAGGGGGCTGAGTCAGGGTGAAGAGGAGGACCGCTTAAGCGAACCCAAGTCTCAGGACTCTGACAACAATGRGCAGAGAGGGGAGCTGAAGAGCCCTCCACCTCACAAAGGCGAGGAGGAAGACCGGGCAAATGACCTTGGTGATGAAGCATCCTCTGTCACTCGGGAACTAGATGAACATGAATTGGACTATGATGAGGAAGTTCCTGAGGAGCCTAGTGCTGCTGCTGCAGAGGAGGATACTGAGAAAGCTGGAGGTGAGGATGATGAGGAAGAGGAGAAAGGAGATGATGCCCATGAAGATGAGAAAAAATCTAGTGGTAAAAGTGATGACGAGAAGGATGGCCAGGATCCCCTCAAGGAGAAGAAGAAAGAAGATGATGATGGAGAAATTGATGATGGTGAAATTGATGTAAGTAGGAGGTTATCCATGTTAGGCAGGGTTCTGCAGGGAGAGATAATCTGTCTTGTCTTTGTTTCAGAACTATTTGGCTCTTAAACTGCCATACCTTTTTTCTTTCTAACATGAATATATTAGCTGTGTCCCTACTGTGTGGATAAGACGCTTTGTTGTTGGTAAGACCATATTATGTACCAAATTTAATGGTTGTGGTATCTGTTGCCACATACTGGAGAAAAATTTTCTGTGCCAAATATTGTCAGAACAGTCACAAGTAAGCTTTGTTCCCACYAAGTATAAAAGGGTTCTAGTTCTTTAAAATAACTCTTCTGCCTTGAGTCTCAAATARCTTTTGGTTGATGCTGACAGCAGATCACATAGCCGTGAACTAGGCATTCRTAAAGTCTCTTTTCAGTTTTACTTGGAAGGCTGCTACTGCAGAGTGGTTACCGTACCTGAGGTGTCAAGAGTGTGAGCCTAAATTGTTTGTGCTGCTCTAGTAGCACCTGGGAGCATGGAAGAGTACCAGATTGCACTGGATAGTCTGTAAAGTGCATAACCAGCCAGACATTGTTCCTAGTCTGGGTAATCTGTTTAGTGATGTGCAGTCCCAGTAGCTGCTCTTCCAAGGTTTAGAACAAATGTAGGTATTTAGAAAAAACAAACCTGATTCTAATTGCAATAGTGATTAGGGCAAATGGCACTTAATTATCCCTGTATGTCTTCAGGTAAGAGGCACTGCAATACAGCAGTTGTATTTAATACAGCTTAGTATTATTCCCTCTTACAAGCAGAAGAGAACAAGACAAAGCGACTTTAACAGTGGAGTGGAGTCCTTCCTGTAGGTTCCTCACCTGCWTGAGACCATACTTAAATCCGAATAGTAGGACTACAAAACATTACTAAAGAGTCCTTGGTCATTAGGGCTCTTTACTCTCTGAGGGATAACCTGGATCACTTGGCTGGCTCTGCTCCTTGCTGTCTATGCCAAAATGCTCCTGCAAAACTAGACTAAGTGTGCTCACTATTGTGAGCACACCCTGATGAGCTTATGAGAAAGCAGTGGGTTATGGATAGGATCACTGGTAGCATTTCTCGGCCAAGGAACAGAGGGTTAAGATTTGGCAAATGGGATTGCCTTCCAGTCCTCCTGAGGGAGCAGGAGTTAACTGTAGAATCGTGGCCTATTTCAATCTGCGTTTGAGCCCAGGCAAAAATGATTGCATCTTCCAGATAAGCTTCCAAGCTTATCTGGAAGATGAGCTTGTTTCAGTAGCAGTGAGTAGAGTTCTTGTGATCTGGAGTTGGCTTGGAAGAGAGCTAGCATTTTGCTATCCAGCTAACCTGTCCCTGCAGCTGGCCTCATGTTCAGAAAGCTTGAGGAGTGATGTGAAATCCAGCTTGCGGGGGCCTTACTGGAGAGGCCCTCTTGCCTTTTTATTGATTTGAAGAGCAGCATATTCCAGCGTACATATAGTTGTTAGGTGCTTTGGTTACCCTAAGGCCAAAACAGAACCATTTGCTCCCTAATCAGCTATTTTCTGACAAATAAATGAAGAAGTGGTGATTTGGGKTTTTTTTAACCTCTAATTGGTGCTTAGACAAGTTCTATCGTTTAAAAAAGGTGAGGTAGTTTTTCTTCTTCGTGCCCATTTTGGCAGGCGATCTGGTTAAACACTATGTATCTTTGAAATGTTTTGTGTATTTCTGATTTGGTTAGAAGAAAGAATTTCTGCAGGTTGTAGGAGAGTCCAGGCCGTTTTTTTAAAAAAAGAAAAACTTTATGGAGTTCTGACTCAATGCCTACTTCTTGATTAAAATATGAATGCTTTCCTCTAGAGTCTAAAGCATTCTTAGGAGCGCTCTCCCCACAAAGCATGAGATGAATCTGTACTTTGATTTTCATACATTAACTCATAACACGATTCACAGCTGCCTGATTCCAAGGAGACCTCACAGAAATAAATACTTTCGCTTTTGTTCAAGTACAACATTTGCAAAGACTTCACACAGTTCTTTTGAAAGAAGCTGAGTTGAGCTGGTTATACCATTCACATTTCATTGAATGCCAGACCCAGCTTTTAGGGAAACTGTTAATTCTCTGCATTTTATTATGCTTTCAGACTTCTATCTTTATTGGGAGCAGGGGCAGTATCAGTGCAAAACTTAATTTGAATATATGTGTAGTCTTTAAAATGAGTTCTTGTTCAGGAGAGCCCTGCTTGTGTTGCCTTCAAAGGAATGTAGCAGAAGAAGTTGTTAACCCAAGTTTCTGTAGTTCCTTTGTTTATCTAGAGCCAAGTGATGGTTTTTGCTCATTTCCAGCTGCTAAATTGATCAAAGTACATAACTTTGTTAATCTTTTCCATGTAGACAACTGCTGTCGTTGCCACAGGGATGTTATGATTGCTGTGCACAGGGAAGGCCTTCACCAGATGCTGTCTATGCAGATGTGCTTCGTGTACTGAAAATGTTTGAACTTCTGTAGTGGTGAAATAGAGACAGACCAAGGCTAGGGTGCCTTTTAGGAAAAATAACCAATTTCCCTGAGAGTGCAAGTGTCAGATACCTCTGACAGCTCTCCTTTCATGTGTGCCTTGCCCTTCATCATCACCTCTTTTTAATTCCTTTTGACTTCTCAGATATGGCCTAATGAAGCCAGTGAAAGGTTTTCCCTTGAGAACAAAAGCAAAGGCTGGTACTTTTAAGTTTCAGTTACTTTCTTCTGGAGATGATTTCATAAATGTAATTTGGTTTTCATCCCCTGTAGTTCTTAATCTTCGAAGCAACCTTCATCTTCCAGAATTTCTTTCTGTGGATGTTATGTTGTATAGCACTTAATGGTAATGTAGGGTTTTGCTGGAACAGATTCTTATTTCTTATGTGGAGCTAAAGAATAAAAAGGAAGGTGTCAAACTTGCTACAGAGAACATGTGACATTCTTCCTGAAAAGCTTGGTGTGAGATTGTTGGTTAATGCCTTGGGGAAGCATTTTATAGTTATTGTAGTAGAAATTGTCCTCCAGAATTAGGCACGTGATGTCTGTATTATCACTATGTTAAGTGCCATGTATGGGTCATTGTGTTAAATATTTGTACGCTGGAGTACTGCTGTGTATTTTAAATCAGCTAACAGAAGGAGCTGGCTTGAACCAAATTGGTGTGAGTGTTGAGCTGGGGGCAGCSCCAGTTTAGAGGCCCTGATACATGGGAGAATTACCCTGTGTCAGCTAAGCCACAGTCACTATCAGTGTGTGCGCTTTTAGCCTGCGGGAAGGAAAGGTAACGCAGTTTAGCTCATATGCCTCGAAAGAGCATGAAGGGACTTCTAAATTGCCTTGTGCTTACTGTGGGCTAAAAGCGCACGTCCAGCCTTGTTCAGCTGAGATATGATAAAATCTTAATTCACTGCACTGTTGAATTTGAGCCTTTAAACATACATTGGGTGAAATGATGCAGCTTGAAACTGTGGCCTGTATTGTGGCTCCAAGATGTCCATAATGCCTCAGAGGTTTTGCGGTCATATTTGAAACACTGAAACTGATGTTTTTTCTTTTTTGTAGCTGTATGTTGCAAAGATGCTCTGGGGTGTTTATCACAGCTTTATATTTCATTTTTCTTGTGCTTTGCTCCAGGGTGTGTTTTCAGTGACTGATATTTAACTGTATTGTGAAATGTCAAGTTGCTGCAAAAAATGCMCCACTTGAAATGTCAGCTTCTCTGTCTGTTCCAGGATGATGACTTAGAAGAAGGAGAAGTTAAAGATCCCAGTGATAGAAAAGTGAGGCCACGTCCCACCTGCCGGTTCTTCATGAAAGGTAATGACGTACTGTAATGGTGGGGGCACTCCAAATATGCTGTGAATTTTCTTGTTCAGTTGTCCACCTGTTTAGCTGCTGTCTACATGATAAAATTTGCCCTAGGCATCCTCAGTATCACCTTCCTGTTTCTTGGTGACCAGGTGCTGAATTTACATAGAGTTGATTCAAATTTTGATAAAATTACTTCGTCTTAAGTGTGGTGATCCCAATAGAAAGAAGGAAAGGAGAACTTGATGATGTTTTTTGAAACATCATGGAATAAAACTGCTTGGGCTGATTTAACAATCAAATGTTGCTTGAAGAGATTCTGAAGTGTTATCCCACAGAAAACAAAAATGACAAATACTCATCATTTCTTATCAAGTTCTTGCCTTGCCAAAACACAATTGATGCTTGAAATCCCATACTCAATTCCCCAAACAAGTGTTAAAAAACATAAGTTGCTTTTTTTTTTAATTGAAAGTGAGGCTAGAAATACTGTTTTCCTTTAAGAAATAATGTGACATCATGCTGACTCCTCCTGAGCTGCTGCAGCCCCCACAGACATGCTTTAAAATGCATCTGTTGAACAGATTTCTGCTTTGGCTGTGTAGTGGTGTCAGGTGTTGGCAACTCGAATGCAGGCTGTTTTCATGAGCAATCCAGAAGCCCTAGAGCAACGTTTGGTGCCATTGGGCCTGACAGGGTGAGGAGTGGTGGTGGCCAGTTCTTCCACTGGACAGAAGAAATGGTCAGCTGGAAAAAAAATCCTCCATTTAAAGAGAAACATTTTCCTCAAGCTGAAAGATTGCTCCATACTCTATCAGATACTGTCTTTTTGAAATAGGATTGGTATTTTCATTCTCGAATAGAAGAAACGCAGGGCAGGAAGTCAGAAAACAGTTCCTACTGCAAGTGAGACCTAAGACTTAAAATTTTTTAAATCTAACCACTTGTATTTCTTAGTTTTTGTTAATTCCTTGTCATGAAACATTCTCCAAAGTTTCTGCAACTGTACCACAGCTGTTTTAAAATAACTAACTTTTTTAGTCTAAAGAGTAGGTTCTATAGCTCTGTTCTTCTTTCTTCAGCTTCACTTTACTTAAAATTTACTTGCTTTATTTACAATTGCCCTTGAACAATTTATTAACATCTGAATTAAAAAAAAATGTGGAGAACATGGTGGAGTCTCCTATTCCTTGCATCAGTAGCATATGCAAGGTAGGGAGCTGGCAAGGGGGTTTCCAGAGACATGACTGTCAAATATAGCTTACCTGGCTTCCTGAATGTCTTCCGGTATCAAATTTTCTGCCTGTGCTGAAACGTGAATTTGGTTTAGTTGTGATGGAACAGGGAAGTGCCTTACAGGTAGAGTTGTTTGTTCCTTAATTCTTAGCATGACTTACACCCTCATGCTGCAAGGAAATATTTTCCTGAGTCAAAGTTCAAGCTGAAGTCTCTCCCGCTGTAGTTGTTTCTCTTTGAGTTTTGTGCTATTCAGGTAACGCTGACACTGACTCTTGCTTGCCCCTTAAAGGCTTTACTGATATCAAGGAACTTAGACACTGCTCATGTGGGACCCTGAGGATGCTCAGATTTTAGTGCTCRCTCTGAGGAGCATGTCACATGGTTGCAGCTGTCCAGCTTCATGAATGACTAGTTTGTAAAGCCTTCCAGTGAAATACCTTGGGATATGTTCCAGGGCCTCTTACTTGTCAGGGTAATCATTCTCCAATAAGAATAATAAGTGTTTGCATAGGTGCCTGTGCTCCGCTTTGAGATCTCTTCTGGCAAGTGTTCAGCTAGTCATTGAGAAAGGATGTGTCAGTCACTGAGAGGCTCGGTAAAGGGATTTGCATGCTCTGGATATATTTGACAGTACAAAAGTACCTAGTATTGTCTTGGATTGAGAATACCAGCGTAAGGTTAACCTGGGACTGTTGAGGAATGTTTCTGGAGACTGAATGCTTCCCTGCCCAGGTGCAGTGTAAATTTTTGACAAGTGGCCCTCCTGGGGCTCTCCGTGGGTGACAGCAATGTGAACTCTGTTGCCCCTAAACTGCCCCTAAAATCAACATGTTAATGCCAGAGCTAGCGCAGAATTAGCAATGACTTTGCAATGCAGATGTATACCGGGAAACCTGCAAAATGTATGTCCCTTGATATTGGGTGAATTACCAGAAGAAAAGGTGGATTTTGTTTTTAAGGCAAGCTGAATTTGAGTTGGGAGCTAGCTTTGTGCCCTGTTACAGACCCCTGAGTGTTCCCACCTCGTCAGGGGTGATAACTTGAGTTAATCAACTGAGCAGCTTCAGATTTCTGTCCCTGGCCTCTGTAGTGATGTCTCCTTTCCTGCTTTATGCTGGTAAGCRCAAAAAGTCAGCTGAAGAGAAAAACTGTGATGTATTTCCTGCCTCACCRTAGAGCTCTGTATTTTTAGTATGCTGTAATTCTTTCTTTGCTGTCAGGTTGTATTTATTCCTTTCTGTAAAAAGTAAACTAACTTGAAGCATTTGTAATTAATAAGACTTGAGGAACTCATTGGCTTGTTACTACATTCACTTCGTGATGTGTACGCATCCATTCCTCCCTTACTCCGACAACAGTAAGATTCTCGTGTGTTCGTTCATCTGTGACTGGATCTGTTGAATTTGTCCTGTCTGGGAAGATGGGAGGTGGCAAGTGTCTTTCTGTGTGTATGGAAATAAGTAATTTTGGACAAACGTGGAGAGAAGAAAGTTTGGGTGTCTGAAGACAGTGTTATTTCTTAACTGATTTTAGATGGTTGTGGGGCTGAACAAACTCTCACTGTAGTGTTCAGGCATACAGTGGTTTAATGGAACTGTGTTTTTCCACAGGTCACTGTACTTGGGGAATGAACTGTCGATTTATTCATCCTGGCGTGAATGACAAAGGAAACTACTCTTTGATCTCCAAGCCTGAGCCCTTCTCTCCAAACGGTGCACCTCCTATTGGCCCTCATCCATTGATGCCAGCCAACCCTTGGGTACGGACATATTTTGGGTGAATTTATGGCTTCTGGACATAGTTTTTGTCTCCTGCACTAGCAGAAGGGGAAAGATTTTATTTGAGCCAGGATCTTAGCAAGATTCAGTACATYTATTGGATATGTATATATTTTTAAAGGGTCTCCTTGAAGTTGCTGGTAGAAGGGAAATATTTTCCACGTGTCCCTCAGCTTATATCCTATTGATATTTCCCTGAGGTATCTGGATGTACTCCAGAGTAACTGGTTTAGAAAGTATGTGTTTGCTACGTAAGAGCTGAAGTCAAGTGTCTGTCTTTTTCTTACCCTCCTAACAGGGAGGGCCAGTAGTTGATGAAATCTTACCTCCACCCCCTCCGGACCCTCCAACAGAAAGTGCCTGGGAGAGAGGTCTCCGACATGCTAAAGAGGTAAATACACGGACTTTTCTCCAAAATCTACTGACCTGTTTCATTGGTGGCCGAATGCTAGAGGAGTGTATTTTGGAGCATGTAATGCCTTGCTCTTTTTAAGGAGCCTTTTTCCTTTTGCCTTTTTTTTCTTTTTTCTTTTT
>NW_028186649.1:23061-64512 GCF_003343005.1 Rhea americana
GATGTTGAAGTCTAGTCCTCAGTAAAGGAAAACTGGTTTTAAGCTGGTGCAGTTTACCTCATTTCAGCGCCACTTTCTCT
This sequence comes from Rhea americana, assembly GCF_003343005.1. Lineage (NCBI taxonomy): Eukaryota > Metazoa > Chordata > Aves > Rheiformes > Rheidae > Rhea > Rhea americana. The sequence goes on from NW_028186649.1 coordinate 23,142, forward strand.
GGCACCTGTAGAATCCATGCCTTTGATCAGCTCAGAAAACAGAGCTTGCRTGTCTGAAGGTTTTATTGCCTGTCTGCTGTTCTTCTGAGCTGAAGGACGAGTGAATTATGCTTTCTATGTCAAGAAAATTCCAGTATCCTRCGGAGAAGGATACTTTAGTTGAAGAACTAGTTTTTCCAAGATGAAGGGTTTTTAATATTCTAGTATTTATTCACTGTGTCTCAGAAACATTCCCCCTTTACAATATTTTTATTTCATGTTGTGGCAGGTATTAAAAAAAGCAACTATGAGAAAAGAACAAGAGCCTGACTTTGAGGAGAAGAGGTTCACTGTGACTATTGGAGAAGAYGAGCGTGAATTTGACAAAGAAAATGAGTTTTTCCGTGACTGGAATTACCGCATCACCAGAGATGTCAGAGATTCAACGTAAGATGCAGCTTTGTTCTTGCTATGCGAAATAGATGGGGGGGGGGGGAAAGTAAGTGCAGGATGGCAGTCTTTGGTTAACACACTGYTCTGAATCTGAGGAACAGTCATCTCAGAATATGGCAACAACTTTTGTTACAGTAGTCTATACACTGATTAAAAACTTGAGCTGCCTCCACTTACTCCAAYTTAACACTATCCACCTTTACAGTTGTCTTTATACCTTGCTACCCTCAATGTCCTTGGCATACAGGTCTCTCAAGGACACKATCTACTTGTATGTTCCCTTCCTCATATTAGCTCATTCTTCTCCTATTTTTTTTCCTTTTGTTTTTCTTCTTTCAACCCATGAGAGTGTTAAAATGCTAAACAAAGTTGGGAGTATGCTCAACATCCRAGAGCTTCAGGGCAGCAGTAATACCGTTGAACTACTGGACTAGCTGGGCCTTTATGTGAAAGGGTAACATTTGGAGTTGGTGTGGTAGTTGGTTTAACATCTGTACCTATCCCCAATAAACCATTCAGTAAGACACCGGTCAGGAAGCAAATCTGTTAGCTGCCAGGGCATGGCTTGGGCAAAACCAGTCTTCTAAGACTTCAGAGTTTAGTTGATCTTTCTTTCTTTTTTTYCCTCTCCTCTYCCCCTGCCAAGGATGTGAAGTATAAAATGATGGAGGCCTCCTTCTGTCATGACTGAGAGCAGGCAGAGTTAGAAGCAGGTGCAAGGATGCAGTGATGGACTCTGCGAGGTTTACTTAGAAGTTTTGAAACCAAAAAATGGAACAGAAGAACAATTTTTAAAAGGGAGATTTGTGTTCTTTGGGAATACAGGGAAATTCCCATTTCTTTCTTGCACATACATTCTCTGTTCTTACTGCATCTACAAATTATGGAAATATTCCTGTTTACACACAGAGAAAGTGTTTGCAAGGCTTTAGTTCCATTTATTTTGAGGAAATGAATTGCGGGAGGGGGGAAAAAAAGGCAGATTAGGCTTTAATTCAGTAGGCTTTGATTAGCTCTGGAGTGAAGTGAAATCCCTTTCCTCTGTTTGTTTTTTTTTTTTTTTAATAAAAAAGCTATATGCTCAGTTTTGCAGACTGTAACAAAATAGTTATATTTTTTTTTCTATGTAGAAATCAGTTTCTATCTTGGTCTTACGTTCCTCTGAAGTCTTTCAGTTGCACTTGGGATGTATTATCACCAGTGCTCTGTAGATTGACTGTTGCAGTATCCTTATTTTTTAATTTTATATGGGAAATTTGCATCTTAAATCAGTGTTCTAGTTGTTTTATGCCACTGCCTAATTGATATAAGGGCTATTTTTGTTAGATACAAGCCTTCTTACTTGAGTATATGAAAAAACAAAGTGTTACATTGTATGTAGCTAGTGTCAAATAGAAGTAATCAAACACATGGAATTTTTAAAAATTCAAGAACCTTTATGTATAACCAGACTGTGGCATAAAATATATTTGTTCCATGTAAAGAGAAAAATTATGAAGTTGCTACTTTTATAAACTCTAGGAAGTGGTGGGTTTTGTCTTATATACACACTCATTGCACGAATTGACACTTTGCAGCAAACTAACCACTAGTGGTTCAGGTGGAATGTTAATAAACTGCTTTCAGGACTGTCTTGTGACATATGAAAGATGCCTGAATAGTTCATGAATCCCTTTTTCTTTTTTGAAAAACTATAGGGAGGTGGACATCAAAGAAAACATTAACTATGGGTAAGCAGGTCTTTGATTCCAGTACTGTTGCAATTGTAAGAAAATACTCCCTCTCCTTTTTTTTCCATTGCACTTCTTAAAACTTCCTAGGCCACAGACAACTCTCTCATCAGGTGTGGTTGGCAGTTCATTAAGGGAATAAATGTATTTAATGTTTGGACAATACCAATTATTTGCGTAAGGATTTAAGAGCTGAATTATCCACAGTTGCCTAAATGCATAGCAACAGTGCTTGTTTAAATGAATAAACATGCACAAATGTTATAGGAAGGGCATGGGGGGCTTTGAATTTGAAGCCAAAACGGAGGTCAAAAAGTTAAGAGCTTCCTTGGTGTAGTTYGAGATTTTTTTTTCTCTTTTTGAACACCTGATGTCACTGTAGTTAGACTGTCACCTAGTCGGCATCAGGAAGTTTACTGCTGAGTTGAACATCAGTATTCAAGATTCGCTGGTGTTCTTCCCTTTGGCTTATCATTTCAAACAGAAAAATAGAAATTTTAAACCATTTAAAAGCACGGAAAAAAATGCAGGTAGCAACCTGACTAGCAGGGCAGCACTCACGTCTTTGCTTGTGTTAGCTTATTTGTTATAACAATAATGTAAAATAACATTTTTAAAATAACAATTAAATAACATAATTGTTATTGCCTGTAACTCCCCCTATTTACAAGTTAGAGTCTGATTAAAAGTAATTTAGAACTTGAAAGCAGTTACTGTTACGCTTAGTTCTGCCACTGACTCCTCTGTGGTCCTGGAAGTTTCTTGCTTTCTGTACCCACCTCCCCACCTTTACAATGGATCTGCTGTTTTCAGTCTCCCCAGGCAAGGATTGGATATTGTTGAGTATGTGAATTCAAAACATCAAATAATATTAACAGAAGTCATTAAATGGAGGAAGTGTTGTAGATTTTAGGAGGGTGGTTTTTAGATCCTCTCCCTCACAAAAGTAATTACAATTTTGCAATTGAGGCGGGCGTGTTGTGCACGGTGCTTGCGAGTCCCTTTGTACGCTGGAGGGCCGGCATTTGTTTCCCACTGGAGAGCCTCAGCTGCAAACGTGCTTACCGTCCTCGCATGCAGTAACTTCACACGCAGGGCACAGCATTCCAGGCCGGCCTCTGAAGCTCAGCTCCTCGCGGTGGAAAGCTAAGCGAAGGCTTGTTTCCTGTACAGCTGTAACTGATGTGCGGCCCCCACCTCCGACAGAGTAGTAGGAGAGATCACAATCTGTTCCACTTCTCATGCTCCTGTATGGGGGTGCCTGAGGTTAGCGATGTGTGCACGGGCAGAAAATGCCGTTCCAGATCAATGGGGTAAAACATGTTCTCTGTTACATTTGCATACCTTTGAAGTAGCTATAAAAAGCAATTGGTGTGTCTGCATTTTTACCACATTGATTTGAGGGCTGGATGTGTTTATCAGGAAAGTTTTGTGCTTTTTCTGATAAGCATCGTTTTAAAAAGACTGTTTCTGTCCGTCTGGGATAYGTAGAAAACAACCGCTTTGTATGGTCGTACTCCATTGAACATGTTTTTTTCTTGTCAGTATGCAGTGACTAAAACCTGACCTAGAATGTGTAGTGYTTCTGTACAGTGACAAGGTGCTGTTTCCCTTTCTAACCTACCCTGTTTTTCATTGTAGGCTTGATCCTTATACAGATCCCTATTATGACTATGAAATAGAACGGTTCTGGCGTGGTGGGCAGTATGAGAATTTCAGGGTTCAGTATACAGACCCAGATCCATATCGTAACTACAGAGTAAGTAAGGTAATACCCCTTTCCACACTTTTCCTGTAAACTTCCTTCCAGGTACTTCTGGTGCTTGTCATGTTTCCAATATAGTTGATGAAATGGGATTTGTTTTCTGTATGTTCAAGATTCTTAATCCTTCAAACAGTTAAATCTTGAATTATTCAATTACTGCACAGAACACACACTCTAGGTGCACATAYGCTAATGCGTTCTGTTTCAGCGTGATGAGGGCAAAAGCATGTGTCTGAGACAGGAAGTCTGATGCTGCCAGATGTAGCCCTTCCTACTTCTAACCCGAGATGGTTCCTCTTTGTGTGCATTAGCTGTTCCTCTCTTGCGTGGCCCAAAGGATATAAGCAGTTGTGCAGCGCTTTCATTTACAGTTGCAGCCACAGCCATTCTTGGAAACGTTGGAGAGGGAGGGAGTTTCCAGAAAATAATCGGACTGAATAATGGTTTACTTGTTAGTTACTGGGACAGATGGAAAGGGTTAGATTTGGACAGGTATGTTTTGTCTACAGAAGTAGGCTCTGGTATGACTGTCCATCACTGGTGGTATTGCACACTTGCTGCTTTGAGTCAAATAAGGGCATCTAGCTGTTTACTAGAAACCCTAGATGCAGTCAGTTGGTGTTGCACTGCAGTAAGGTTTAGTGCTCAGTGAAAATAAGGCTACTAACCCTTTCCCTTACCTTCCTTTAGCCCTGGTACAAACTGTTGTGCCTTGGCAGAAATGGCTAAAAGGTAATTTCTGCTCAGTGGGATGCTTTTTAGTAGTATTTGACATATCCTTGAAAAAGTGGCTTTCCTTTTGCTGTTTAACTTTGCTATTTTTCACAAATGGTGCATAAACAGGAGCATGTCCTCACTGTTGCTACACAAGATGCACCATGAATTGTTCTCATATTGCTTATTTGCAAAGTTAGTTAGCTTGTTATAAACATGATTAGCAATGTGAGTAAATACTTGTAAACATAAATGCATGTTTCTTAAATGGGAATAATAAGCCAATTCAATCTTTGACTGTTGCCTTTGAAAGTTATAAATGTGATGAATATGATGCAGTGTTTTGTTCCCCTCCACTTTCTACCTAATGAGGAAATACTGATGGCCACCATACTCCAGGCTTTCCTCAGTATTTTGCTGTAATGAGGGAAAGCTTCTATAATTGCTTGCAGTCTGAGACTTCAAAACTCTGCAGTCTTTTTTTTGTTAGGAGATGTTACCAAACTGTCATGGTGAATTCTCGTTTATCTTTAAAGGAAAGAGAGCGAGAACGGGAAAGGGAAAGAGAGAACAGGCAACGAGAGAGGGAACGAGAGCGGGAGAGAGAACGAGAGCGGGAGCGACGCCAGAGAGAGAGAGAGCGAGAAAGGGAACGGGAACGTGACAAGGAACGGCAGCGGAGGAAAGAAGAGTGGGAACGTGAGAGAGAACGAGTGAAAAGAGACGAAAAAGACAGGCTGCACAGGGACCGGGACAGAGATCGAGACCGGGACAGGGAAAGGGAACGTGAAAAGGAGAAAGAAAAACCAAAGCCCAGGTCCCCATTACTACCAAGGTAAGTGTGTGTTTGAAATCAAACTTGAAATTTGRCTTGATGTTGTTTTAGCTGTAGGTAATGAACCAGGCTCACACTGGTGAGAGTGGAGATCCCTATTGTCCAAAACTCTTCGGCAGAGCAGTAGTTTCGAGAGAAAGGAGGCACTTCAAATTAGCCTTTCTGGCCACTAAGTGGAGCTAAAATGCCAGATAAGAACCAAGCGTATTCGAAACCTGACTGAAAGGAGGAGAGTTTCTCTCCTGTGGCCTGTAGATACTGAGATATTCAGCTTGTTCCCTTGAATTTAGAGAATATCTTGGAAAGCTGAGTCCCCAGTGCTGAAGTAGTCCTGCAAACGAWGGTGACTCCCTTTGTGACCTTGACACATGTGATTTGACAAGAATCAGGGCTGGCATGGGAGTTTGTGGATAGCAAAAGTATCTGGCATTTTATTAAATATGGAGAAAAAAATAGAGGCTAGAAAGGGTAGAATGATTTTATGCTTTAAAGTGAATCTGCTGCTGGGTGTTAGGGTTGAACTGTAGTGAGGAGTCAGGTTTCTTGTCTCTGACTGCCAGACTTTCTTCATTTTTTTCTGGAAATTGTTTCTGACCCATATGAAAGAGAAAATTGAACGAGATAGGCCAACAGTCTGGGAATTTCTGAAGTGGATCATATAGTCTGTTTCTTTGTCACTTAAGTACAGTAACTCATCAGTGTATTATGTATTAGGCTTATACATAATGCATTATATAAATATCAGAGCTGAATATAGAACTTCTCTTATGGGAGGCTCTAGTATTGCGACATCTTTTGGTTCAGAATCAGGAGAAAAATATCCAAATTTCCTGCTGAAAGACATCTCCAGGAAAACCGATCAGCAGTGCCAGTATCTTGGAAACTAATAGCAGATGCAGTCTCCCAAAGGAGCGTTGAGGAAAGCGTGGGCACGCAAGTGTGTGTGTGTGTGTGTTTAGGAGAGAAGGGGAGCGGTAGAGAAGCTGCATTTCCCAAGACGTATTGGAGATTCTCCTGGCTGAATATCTGTTTTGCTCCTCAAGCACTGGAGGAAATTGAAACATTGTGAGTGTGGGGAAGAGTGTGTTTTAATGAAAAATAGGGCTAAGAAGGCCTAGAACTAGATGCCACATAGAATTACTTGGTTTCAGGTGGAAGCAGGGATTAGTCTTGAATACGAGCCAGAATTTTTGTTTGTATTACTAGATGGAAAACTGATTTTTGATGATGATTTTTTTTTTTCTGAAAGGAAGTGTCAATTTCAACAGGGATTTGGCCATGCCTTATGACAGTTTTGGTGCAGTRGCAGTGTCAACATGGTTATAGTAATAGAGAACTACATATAATTATAATCTTCACTTGCAACCATAATTTGTGCAGTTTTAATTACCACATTTGCTGTTGATTTGTGCTCATGTTAGGTTAGYAAGGAAGAGCTCTTACTGTCCAGAATCATATGATGATGATGAAAGTGGTATCAGCTGATTGGCACTTCTAGGAGCTGGTCATTAAGAGTCACCATGACCATACTCACTGCATGCAAGACAGAAGTTGCTGGTTGCTCCTTCCTTTTACACTTGTGCTGGGTCGAAGGGCTTTGTGGAAGAGCTTTCGCTGTTGCTGTTGCACAAGATGTGCTGGGTGGGAACAATTGCCTTATTCACCAATCTTAAAYCCAACTGACCTCTTGTATCTATTTGTGTCAGGCAGTGGTACTGCCTGAGCTGTGAAATGGGATTTACAGAAGCTTTTTTCAATGTGGCTGTTCATGACCRCCTATGCTCTGTATATGTAAGTTCCCTGCTTCCCTCTCATGCTCCTTCCCTCACACTAGCAACACTTAGGTGGGCTATGGACTACCTCTTTTACCTCCCAGACAAGCTTCTTAGGTCTTGGTAAAGTAGAAAAAGTCCTTGATACATTTCTTTGCCTTTTTTGTTATTATTATTTGTGCTATTTTTTCTAGAATTGAATAACAGAGAATCTGCTACTGGCAGGGTCCTGAGCCTGGTACTGTAATGTGAGAACTGATGATGGGAGAGGCAGAGGGCTCAGAAGGAGGGGGAGCAAGCGGGACCTTCTTTTGGCTTCATTTGCATTGGGCTTAAAAAAGGAGGAAGGATGATGGCAAGAMCTATTTGTATTTTTCTGTGTTGAATGAGGAGCTAGTATTAAGTRAAAGCTTTAAATTGTCAACAATCTTAGGTCAGCACCTACACACAGTATGACTTCTTAGAAAAGAATGGAATTGTTGAGAATACTTATCAATAAACCTGAAAGTCCTACTTTAAGGCAATACCCCAGGTACTCCTAGTTGGACTTTAGTTTTCACTGTAGAAAATCCATGTCAAAATGAACACCGCTCCTACAACATCTATGCACGTACATACGTTTTCAGAGGAAATAAAACTGCAGAATTTAAAAAAAATAAACATTTTAATAACTGAAGGCACAATTCAGTAAGGAACATAATTTCTTTTTCTTGGGAAAAGACATCCCCTCATCGAGCAGCTTGTATTTCCACATATTGTCCTTCCCCCAAAGCCGCTGTTACAATTTCCGTCTCTGGACAATGCTGTTTTGTCCCATGTAATGTTTTGTCTGGCTTTCCCGTGTGCTCGTGACAGTGCCACGGGTAGAGCCGTCTCGCCTTTTCTCCAAATACCTGCGTGCCAGATGGGCTCTAGAGCCAGAGCCATGGGTTCAGCTTTGGCGTCTTGCTATTCCGGGGATTAAACCGTTTCCCAAGTTTGCTCAATGCGCGAAGCCGTTGCAATCGTTCCGCGTTTCCCTGATAGGCAGCATGCGCGTTAGTGGAGCAGCGCTCACCTATTAGTCTATTTATAGACTCCGTGCTTTCCCTAATTGCTAGATCCCGGCTTTTGGCAAGCGCGGCCTTTCCGGGTGCTGGTGGCTGGCGCTGCGTCACGGGCCGCGCCGGCCGCCCGTTAGCATTCCTCCGACCGCGCCAGCGCCTCCCGTGGCCTTTCCCGCCGGAGCCCCGCTCTTCGCTTACTCGCGAGCTGAAGAGATTTGAAAACTGCTCCCCAGAGATTATGCAACTGTTGAAGTATGAGGGAACGTCGCCAAAGGCAGGGGGAGGACGGCTGTAATGGCAGATGGGTGCCCGCCTGGCCACAAACAGACAAGTTCCCTCAAGTAGAGGCAACAGAAAGGAGCACGCTGTGGCAAATAGAAAGTTAAGCTGCAAGGGTTGAAAGAAAACTGGAGAAGCAAATAGTTGGGAAGGTGAAAGCAAACTCTTTCAATTATATTAAAGCAGGAGACTTTAATCTGATCTCTAACAGCAGCAGAGTAGTTAGGGCTAATGAGGGAAGAGAAGAAAGCAAGTTCCTTGCATCAGTGCTTGTCACATCTGAGGAGAATTATAACTTAACAGCAAACAAACATTGTTTAACCTTACAGACCCAGTGGTAAACATCTCTCCTTGAACTTTTTCAGTGAAGAGGCTGCTACATTTGAGGTCTTTTTTCAAGGATCTGCTTGTTATATGGGGATTGGACTTTTTTGAAGGAGTATGCAATTCTTGCTTTATACTCTATTTTTTTTCTTAAGCTTCAGATGAGCAGTTAAAGAAATGTATAATCTGATATTGCAATGCTAGTAAAACTGTTCCTCCTCCTCCTCCCCCTCATCCCTCCTCAGGCATCAAACACTTGAACAAGCCAGGACACTTTGTGATCTGTTAGAGGGATAACGTGGCTGTCTGGCCCCGTGTTCCCCGTTTCCAGAACGAGTTCTGGTGCCTCAGGCTGTGACTGTTTTTGCTGAGTGCAAATTTTCAGCTTTATATCCATATCTTGTCTGCATAGGCTACTGTTGTGCAAAGCATTTCAGGGATAAAGAAACTGCGTGAAACACTATTTTAGGAGAATTGCAGCAGTGCAAGATGCTCTAACCTGAGTGCTCAATATAGCCGTAAAGCTGCTGGCCCTCAGCTAGCTGCGAGCAAAGGCCCAGCGCAAACAAATAGTAATTTGGGTTAATCCTCCTATTGTTGCAGAGGTCCTTATCCTGTCATCATCCACGCAAATCTGGTCGTTTCAGTCGTGCGTTGAGCAACACAGTCAGTGTTGTGTGACTTGGTAATATTTGTATTTCTAAAGCATCAAGAAACATTAGTATGAAATAAGACCCATCGGCTCTAGCGGGAGCTTCAATATGCCTGTGCCGCTGGCCGGGGTAGTGCTAGGGCGTTGTTGACCCAGCAGGCAGAGAGAGCAGGCAGGGAGGCATGGTGGGCTAGAGACCATCGACGCAGTGAGCTTATGCAGCCATAAAAAAAGAAAAAAAGAAAAGGAAAAAAAACGCACGCAAAGATGCCTTAAAATGCAAAGTAATGTGAGAAAGGTGGATGTTTTGTACCAAACCACAGACTCCTTCATAAAATAATAAAATCCTCCTAGAAAGGAGTGCTGTGCTTCTAGGCTCATGCTGAAGTTGAAGTAGTCCTTGACTGAGATGCTCTGTGTGGCTGCAGACCCTGTGACGAAAGGTTAAATAGTCCCTCTTCAGCACTCACTCATGCACTACTTTCAAGCTCATTGAAGCTGCCTTTAAATAAGGCATGTTAATGAACAGGATAACTTGGCATTTAAAGTCAATGAATGCAAGTTGGCCAGGGTTTGCAAATTAGAAAGTGTTAGAATGGGGTTGATCTGGGAAAGGAGTGGCAAAAGTAAGGCAATGCAAGTGGAGTGATTCATGATTTTGTGTGTGTGTGAGATCACAAACTGACTGAACTTGTCTTTCAGAAGAATTTGTAATTCTAGATGTTCCTGGTCACCATCATCTTTCCTAACGGCTTCTGGTGACCCCCCCCCATGCTGCTGGCTGTGTCTGTTCCTGGCTTGTTTTGAGTTCTGTTTGAGGGGCTCTGTATGAAAGCAGCTGTTCAGACAGAGGTAGATATTCTGGTGGGCTTAAAATAGCATTTCATCCTATTGTGTAGAGATGCTGTGGACTTTGTCCCCTTTCGGTTGGCCTGAGGAAGTGTTGGTTGTTTCTTATAAGAAGCCTTCGTTCCTTCCTGTTTGTTGTCCTGCCACAGGAGGAAGAGCGCGTAGGGTAGGAAGAGGTGTGCTCTTCCTGGTGTCAGTCCAGACATCCTCTTAATGGACCACAGGAGCTCTCTGAATTAGTCTTAAACAAGCTGTGACATGTCCCTGAGRGGGGGGAAACTAGCCTTGTTAGTAGGCTTAGCTTTGCTATCCAGGTGTCTGCATCTTCACTGGACGGCTTTTCAAAGCGCTGCAAGTTCGGAGGAGCAAGGAAGTGGCCCCGGGCCCTTGGGTTTCGCGTGCTGAAGGGAGGTRGATCAGCTCCAGTCTGGAGCTGGGCTTGGGTTTCTCCTTGTCACGGGAGGGCTGCTGGGCCTTCTTTGGTGTTACTTGGTGCAGTGCTGCTCAGCTCAGAAGACTATTTCCTTTTTCCCTGCTTCAGGCACATGCTCTTTGCTGCCATACGGTTCTTTTTTCATACGCAAGTGCCCCTTATGGTAACATTGTGGTGACAGACGTTGTAATAACTTGTTTACGTCTCCATTTTTTTGCAGCGCAGCTTCCAGCCCAAGCAGTGGAACCTGGTTAGACAGCTTCCCTTCTGTTTATTCTCCCAGTTCATTTGGGAAGCTAGCTGTGATGTTTAATAAGATATCTCTGCAAACAAAATCAGCAAAACTTTTTTAATTCTTCATAATGCATTCCTGTTAACCGGAGGGTTAACTTCAGGATTCTTGAGACTCTCCCTCCACTTCCACAGTAAAAAGAGAAGGGTTTTGTAAATAACAGTCAAAAAGAGCATTGAATGACTCAGATGTGGACTTCAAGGAATGCATTTTTTGGTGTTTCAAAGTTGGAATTTCTAGAAAGTTTTCATACACTGGATTGTATTAAAACATTGTAAAGAATGGGGCAGAATCGTTGCAGGCTGCTACTTCACATTAGAGAGGGCTCTCAAGGCATTAAAGGCTCAGCCCTTAGGGTAGATCACATCCCAGATATGTTTATCTATCCACTGTGATGATTTCATGCTAGAGATGCAGATTTTATCTCCACTATTTAATTTGGAAGCCTCTCCCTGTCAGGCTTTGAAGAAATCTTTTAAGTGACTGATAACTGCTTTGGACTGAAGCATCTTGAGAAAAGTAGATCATTTGCTAATAGTTCACCGTGATCAATGAAAGCATTGTAAATATTAGCATTAACTTCCAAGTAGTGAATTTCCCACTGTAGCTGTGCTTCAGTGGCTCTCCAGAGCTGTTGTCCTTCTCTGGACCCACAAGCTCTGGGGAGCTTTTTTGTTGTGAGACTGAAAATCTGTCGGTGTGCAGGCGCACTGCTGAAGCTTATTTTGAAAAAATTACAGGACCTTGACAACTGTTTTGGCACATGCTTCCAAACATTCCTCGAGTTCACTTCCTCTGGAAAATTCCACTGACAGTGAAGGAAAACTTGTGCTGGTGACGCAACATTTTACTTTCCTGCAAGAAATTAGATGTCTTAAATACTAGATGGACTTTCCTCTTTCAGAAAATTGAGCTGTAACTGCCGGCCAAAATAGTAGCCCTGGAGCCAGGCTGACGTCACTGGTTGCTGCTGGTGATAAGATTTGCCTTACCTGTGGTAGTCATGTCACATGRGGAGGGGAAAGGAAGGAAGCACTTTCCTTGGGAAGCTTATTTTCCATCTAAGATTAGAAATGCTTCAGGGTCATTTGCATAACACATGAGGAGGAAAACTTGGGCCATGAGGCTAGACTTTCCCCTCTGAATCGTTGCAGAATTCAGTGACGTGCTTCAAATCTGGTTTATTTGCGAGCTGCAGTGTACGTTGTTGGGAACTGGCTGACCTACACTGTGGTTTGCGTTGCCAGCTGTAGTTACCTTTGTTCCTCCTTTTGTTGCCAAAGCCACGTTTAGCTTCAGTTCTCCACTTGATTGCTGTAATTAAATTCCAGCCAAATGTGCATTAATGTGTTCATTCTGGAAAATAAAGCATTTAGTTATTTTAAGTTTAAAACGAGCTTCGGAAATAGCTAAGCTCTGCAGACCTTGTTCATGCCCTGGATGACGCAGGATGCTGCTGCTCTGGGCTCTGTAAGGGAACTGAGCTGCTTTTGATCGATCTGTCATGTCAATCTTTTATTCCCCCTCTTTTTTTAACCTCTTGGCAGAGGTGTACCTAATTAGGGGATTAATTCTCAAAGACATTCCTACATGTTTCCTAAAAATTGTAAGTTGATGAAGAAAATCTGGATTTACATGCATACTTTGGTAGCATATGACTTCATAACTTCCAGCACTTCTGTGCTGAAATAAGCTGGGTTATTATCCCTAAAGCAGCCAGGAGTTGAGAAGATCGGGAGCAGGACAGGACAGCTTTGCATGCAAAAAGTGTGGAAGGATGTTGTACACAGTCAACCAAGAGGCAAAGACCCACTATAAAACCAAGCTCTGGTAGTTTTTTTGCTCATGGGCTTCTTGTCTGATGACCCTAACAGGGGTAAGCAGTGACTGCCCACCGCTTGAGATTTGCCCACAGCTTGGGTTGCATCGGCCCCAGGTGACTGCTGATCTGAAGATGAACTTGCGTAAGGAGGATGAGCTGATCTTGTGCCTACCACGCTGAAACAGTGAGGCCTCTCTATTCTCCTCTCCATTAGCCTTGTGTCAGCTCCAGTAGTTATTCACACCCTCCTATGGGCTGGCTTTACTCACTGACCCAATAGGAATCTTTGTTTTTTTCACCCTCCCTATTGAATTAAGGATTTGAGCTTGCTCATAGAGAGCTCCAACAAGTGTCAGGTCTAGCTCAAGGTGAGAAGTGAAAATTACCCAGTCTAAGAGTGAAAGTGAGGGAGAAAGACTACCCATTCTCAGAGTCAAATAAATTAAGTCTACCTAGTGGTCATTACTGTGAGCAGTTATCATAGTTGGCATAGTTAATTCTTTGCAGCCTTCCTGCCTGATCTAAGGGCTATAAGCTAGTTGCTTGCYTTCTCCTTCTCAGTGAGCTTTCTGTTACCTGCAGAAGGGCTTCCTCTGCTTTCATCCCAAGAACTGCGCAGTATCAGTAGGCAGGAGTAAATTTGATTGAAACATAGACTTTCATGGGCTACCAGCCTTTAACAGGTCCCTTCAGTGAAGCTCTTAAAAGCTGCAGTTGAGATGTTACTGTAAGGGAGATGAAGAAGATCTTGTTAGTTACTCAGGCTTACTTTGATTTCTGACTCTTGAATCCACTGGAGGAAAAAAGCCAAATGGTGGCAGATACCAGTCTTAAGTTGAACAAGTTTATTTGGTGGTGCTACATGTTGGGCATGCAGGTAACTCTTGAGGAAAGACTTTGAAAACGTTCTGACATGAGCATCATGCTTCTTTCTGGGCTGTAGTATGGTGACATGTTTACTGCTGAGTCAGTAGCCAAAAAATATCCAGAAATGAGGCTTTCTGTTGTGGTTTTCCTGGGGAAAAAAACCTCTCCTCCAGAAAATGACCTCATCGAGAGGGAATTGTACCAAACCAGGTAGTAAGTGCAAGTAATGAGATTTGCTTTCATAGTTCTCTTGGTTCTGAACTTGTGCCAAGGTTGTAGAGTTGAGAGCAAGTTGCCCTCATGTAGGGTGCTAGCTGAGGCCCAGGTTCCCAAATGTGCTGCTTTTGGACCTGACTTTGGGCAAGTTTGTCTTTTCTTGAGAGAAAAAGATGTAGAATTAATTCTGTAGGAGACCTTTCTGAAAACTATTGCTGCAGAGAGTTGAACCTGGAAGAAGTGCTTTGACGCTATGCTGTAAAATGATTCTCAGTAGGTTACGTGCAGTTCCTGAGGTGGAAACTGCCTCTCTATCTACCTGAGTCAGCAGAACATTCCCCCAACATCTCCCAAACCATGCAAACTGGTCTCCTGGGAAAGGACTTCAGAGCGGGACGTCGTCATGCATTGTTCACTAGCATCTTTGCATGATGCTCTTCCTCCTGCAACCCTTTAGCTTGCTGCTTGATGTAAAGTGTGTAGACTGTACCCCTACCTCCTTTTCTTCCTACTTCGTGCTTAATTGCTTTGAAGATACTCAAGAGGTCAAGATGGCTTTGTGATAAGTTTGTACTGCATCTACTGATGTGAGAGACTGATCCTGGCTATGACTGCTTAGCATTATCAGTGTATAATAGGTGCAGTCTATCTCAACCCTGTATTCAGAGTCATGCTCTTCATCCCTGATTAGATACTCAGATATAGTTGTGGATGTAATATGAAAAAAATTAGATCAAGCCATTGCAAATAACATGTGTTGTGTTGAGTAGCATGTGATGGAGCAGTGCTAGAAAAGCGTGATGCTAAATGAAGATATCATGAATAATGCTGAGCCAAAATCCTGCTTGGGACTCTCTTCCTAGGCAATCAGCAGTTTTGTGTACTAATATGCAAACATCCTCTTCTGAGCCCAGAATGAGATTTGTGGGACAGGTGAATGTGAAAGAAGAGTTTCTCTTGCCATCAAAAGCGGTGTGTTGAGACAGATGTGGGACAAACTAGAACTGAAATGGCTAGATCAGGAAAGATGGGGGAAGGGTGGGATGCTGTGCTGTACTTTAAATATATTGAAGTCCTGGGGTCAGGAAAGAGATTGAAAGCACATGTTTCTCCTGTCCATAGGACTTTGGTAACTTTGCGTTGATGTTAGGCAGTTTGATACTGCCTAAGAAGGAGAGGATGAAACTTGTTAGTGACAAACAAAGCCTTGAAAGGGCAGAAGAGACTGCTGATGGGGAGCTTTAATTATCCGACTGTCTGTTGAAAAATGTTGCAGCAAGAAGTGCGCTCCATAGAATTATTAGAAAACTTGGAGGTTGCTTTTTTTTTTTTTATCTCAAAAGATAGAGGAAATCGCTTGGGGAGTGGTTGCTTTATAGTGGTATGTGACTGATAGGGTGGTACTGACTGAACCTAAACATGGAAGGTACGTCCCCTCCTCTGCCCTCCCAAAATTCTCAGTGAGAGAGTTCATTATTTTGAGAAAAGGAATAAACTCACAATTGTACTCGTAATTTGATGAGYGTAATAGACTTCATAAACCTCTACACAAGGATAAACTTTGCCTACAACCTGATGGAGAAGGCCATGACCAGGTAATTGACCAGTCACATGCAGGTTAGAATAAGGGTGAGGAAAAAAACCAAGTTATATCCTCTATAGATAACAGATGTAACAAAGTCTAGGCCTGAAGAAACTCACCCTGGAGTACTTTAAGGAACTAGCCAGTGCAGAAACTGAAAAATTAGCACTGTTTTGTTTTGTTTTTTTAAGAGCTGTGGAGAACAGAAGCCCAGAGCACTGAATACTGTTAGTGCATTAAAAAGAGAAGGGAAGAGATCAGGAGTACCTAGCCTGCCTGCCTTGTCAAAACTTCATGGTTATAAACAGCACCAGAGCGTGTGTTCAACAGTCAGTTTATAAGCACCTAGAGAATATTACAGTGATAGAACAACCACTATGAACTGTTTTATGCTCACTCACTATGAACTGCTTTACGCTCACTTGGTGAGGTAACTGACCCATCAGCAAGGGTAAAGACAGATCAATGTGTCTTAACTATGATAAAGCTTGTGACACAGTCCCACATGATATTCTGATAAGCAAACTATGGGAAAGTAGTCCAGATTAAATCTCTTCTGTTATTGCTTACTGGTTGTTTCCAGCAGCATGCTGTGTCAGGATGGGGTAATGTTTCAGACGTGCGCTCAAAGAGCGTCCTCAGTCTAATTCTGTTAGTATTCTCATTGCATTGGGGGCTGCCTACTAGTTTTGGGTTTCTTCCAGCTCTAACTACCTGGCACAGGTGTAGGAAGAGACAGGCTTTCAGTTCCCCTTCCCTCTTGCATGTTTGTGTCTGCTTTTTTGAGGAAACTTCTTGAAGCTGAAATCAGCTGGCCAGCTACCACTTGGTCAGTGAGAAAATATTTTCACAAAACTTGCAGGTATTACTGTTCTGAAGGGCTTGTAGTCACCTTGCAGGACGAAACAGATTTGAGTTTATATTCGCTGGCTTCACACCAGACCTTGTTTTAAGAGAGGATGCTCTAGCTCCGCAAYAACAAGCTGCAAGCAGTATCATGTTGGGAAAGTTTCTAATGTGTAAAAATGTTGTYGGATAACATTTAACAGCCATATTCTTCATATCCACTGAAAATGAGACTAGAGATCAATGTTGTGGTAAATGCTGATTTACAGAAGGATAGTTCTAATATTTCAAAAAATGCATCCAAAAAATGATGCTAAATATTCTTCAGTGGAGGTTAAGAGCAAAGAGAGAATTCCTGTCTCGTGAATGATCTAGGTGCTGATGTTAGTACAACTAGGTGTTAGTACAAAGGATGAATTTGAGTTCTCTTCCTGGCCCTGTGTTTCTGTTAGCCTTTTTATGTACAGGAATCCCAGTTACTTAAAGCATATTTATTTTCCAGCCGTCAGCCTGAGCCACCAAAGAAGGAGAAGGAGGCAACTACAATTACCACCACTCAGTCAAAGAGAGCAGATGAATGGAAGGACCCCTGGCGCCGATCCAAGTCCCCCAAAAAGAAACTTGGTGTGTCTGTCTCTCCCAGCCGTGCGCGTAGGCGCCGAAAAACCTCTGCTTCTTCAGCATCTGCTTCTGGCTCTTCAAGGTAGGTGAAGGTGAAAAGCACGTTACATCTAAGCCTTGTTATGTGTCAGGGCATGTGATGTGACTCCTACTTGTCAGTAGAAGGAAGCAGCACAAGTCTTGCTGCTCTATAACAGGTAGGGACCCAGGCATATAGGTAGTGAAATGGAAGCCAAAGAGRACCCACCATTGTGGATGCTGTGAAGAGATGTGATTTGTTGAAGAGTAAGAAAAGACAGATTTTTGGAAAAGTATTTGGAGTTCTWTAGGAAAATTTGACTTGAAAGCAGTCTGGATTATTAGTAGCTCACCTAGATGAAAGCTGATCTTAATAGGTGTAAAAGCTGGAAGCTGTAAAAATTGGATCCTCTTTGCTGCAGGAGTGCTGGAGGGATGAGATGAACCTACTCCAGGAAGAACATGCTGTTGTTGCTACTACTGAGGAAACATTGGGGTCATAGAGACTGGCCCTCAAGGGCTGCAGCAGAGCACTGAAACCAGGGCACRGAGATAAAGAACAATTTTCAAGCATCCTGAATCTGGGAGACCTGGGGCATAGCTGGAGCTGTTCTTTTTAAAGACTTGGAACTTGAGGCTCCTGAAAAGAGGAAAAAAGTATCAGAGAGGAATGAAGAGCACACGGAATTGAAGATGCAGTTCTAAATAGCAAAGCTCTCCTAAAGYACATCTAGCTTTCTAGAGTAGCTAGATGTAGCTTTCTAGAGTCATTGCATCTTTGATTTTTCTATTTTCTCGTAACCACGTGACCATTAGGCCAGGCTGACCTGTCATGGGATTGTCTGGTGATGAGGTGGAAAATTATGTGGAAGAAGTGAGTTCCCCAAAAGGGATGTAGAGTCATTAGTTAAAGGAAGATAGTCCTATTTTAGGACTCGAAGAGGGTAGCAACAATGGGTTCTTGTTCTAGAACAAAAGGTGGGATGAAAAGAGATGGGGATTGAGGAGGGGTTGTAGTCCTGGCAGCTCCTGAGGAGAAGGCAGGCAATTTCTGGAGCAGTGATTGAAAACTTTTGGAATAGTATGCTGGAAACAAGAACTTGGTCTCTGAAAAATTCTCAAGATACACTGAATTTCATTATTTTTCTTTCAGGTCCTCTTCTCGTTCATCCACTTACTCTGGTTCAGGTTCTTCACGATCTCGTTCCAGATCCTCCTCTTACAGCTCTTATTCTAGTCGCTCTTCAAGACACAGTTCTTTCTCAGGCAGCAGATCCAGGTAATATCTCTTTGGGTTTGAAAATAATGGTATTCTCTTTTCCAAACACTTACTAGCAACTATTTTTGGCGCTACTTAAAAGCAAATGGCCAACTCTGGAAATAAAATATTCAAACCGCTTTCCTGAGTGAGGGAAATATGATAGACTGCAAAGCAGCCTGCTGCTTCAGTTGTTGAATGGAGGAAATACGTCAGTCCCCCCCTTTTCTCCCCTGTATCCCTGTCCCTGTGTACCATACTGCTGTGGCTGGGCTGTTTCCCATACCTGTGGTAACTCAGCAATTGCAGAAGCCTGGCTTACATTACGGTTTCCATCATTTGCATTTTGTGACTGGAAGAAGTTATTGGCATCTCTTTTCTATTTGACTGGAATTTCTATCTAAAGAGGCAAATCACCTTTCTTTATTAAAGCAGTCCATGCAGTTTTGTGTTTTGATAGTCCTGACTCTTCAAACCAACAACTTAGTGTCCCATGCTGATTAAATACAGGCATGCTTATTTCTCTGCCACTTCCTTGGTCTTGCAGACAGTTTCACAAATCTGAAATATACATAATCAGAGAACAGGCACCCTAGATAGGCTTCAGTGCTAAAATCGAACAGAGACAGAGGCTCAGAGTGTATCACAAGGTGGTTTATCCTAGTAAAGACTCAGGTGGGAGTTGTTCTAGAAGCATGTACATATGTGCTTCTGGGTAAGCTGGAGGAGAGAGGCTGACTTTCCTCTGTCCACCCCATGTCAGCCCCARCTGCCTTGTTCCTTGCAGGACAATGCCAAGTGTATGTGACTGTTCAGTTTGACACACTTGGATTAACRTTCCTGTCTCCAAGGGCAAGGGAGTGAGGAACACTCCGAATGCTTTCTGAAAAGCCTTCCGTACCTCGGTTATACAAGTCACCAAGGTGTCTGGCTGTCTGAGGTACTAGACTGCAAAGAGGATACTTCCAGGCCTCGCAGTAGGGTGATCCCTTGAACATCAGTATCTGGTGTGCTATCTAAGTGACTTGCCTCATTGATTAGTCTTGATCTAGGAAGCGGCTCTTGTCGTTTAATCTGTTGGCTTTGTTATACTCTACTCGATGTTTCTCCTTGCTTTCCAGAAATTATAGGTATTCAGTTAGTTTTACTTTGTGTCTGTTCCCCGTGAGGTTTTTGCTGCTATCTAAAATACTGGAGACTGCACTAGGAGTTACAGGAAACACAAATCAGGTGAAATAAATCATGCAGAAACTTGCAAGTCCCAATCCTACATACTTTCCTGCAGACATGTTCTCCCCAAGGTATGTGGTCTCCAGGTTTTGATGTGGAATACCTAAGGGTGACTCTTTCTTGCAGTTGATCCATATCTTTTTTTTTTTTTTTTTTTTTTACTTTCACCACTGGTCTGGTGGTGAAGTTTTTTTATTTTTCAAGCAGAGCTCAGATACAAAAATTGGACAAGTTTAGACCCACTGAGACTAATTTCTGGAACGTAGTCACTAGCGTAAGGAAGGAGTTATGGCTGAGATGCAAAAGCCAGGGAAGCCTTCTGCCTTCCCAGAGACGGAGCTGACTGTGTCTTTTTTTTTTTTCTAGATCACGATCCTTCTCATCTTCGCCATCTCCTTCCCCAACACCATCTCCACACAAGCCGCTTGTGAAAGCTAAAGGGGATTTATTACCACCTGCTGGAAAAGGGTAAGGCTTCATATCTATTTTGATAACAGTGCAGAAAAGACTAAGCAGTCGCCTTTTCTCCGATCTGGTGACCTCATTCAGACCCTTCTGACCTGGTCGACAGTTTCAGGAAGAAATTGAAAATACAAAATATGACCTGCATAGAAGAGTATTTAGCTTGGAACGTTTAATTAGTGATGGCACTTCCACTTACTAAATTGAAGTTAACTGTACGAGTGTGCTTGCTTAACTGTGATATGGACATGTGAGTGTTTAAACACATGCAGGATTTACTATTTAAACATTCTGTATGTACATGTAAGTTTATATTGGAGCTGTAAGAAAGTTCAGTTCGTTGCCCTTCTGTAGCTTTAGTCAATAGACATCCTTAGAACAAAGAAATGCTTCAGCCACATCTACTTTTAATATTGGGGACAAAACAATCATCGCAGCAATGAAACTGTTCAGCAGATTATGCTCTTTTAAATGCCTGAAATTGCTATTTTGCAAACTCCTTTCATAAAGAGTAAATCATGGATGTATTAGAGGGTGTCAGAGCACTATAGCTATGTTGCTTTAAAAAAAGTGACTTTTTCAAATAAATTACACTATGAGAATTCCCTGGATTCTCCAGAATATAGTACAGTACCCTTTGCCACATTTCTTGTACCTTATTGAGCTCCTCTTCTGCCTCCTCAAGTTGGAGGGGGTCAGCTTTTTAAGGACTTGCTCTCTGCCTGCAGCAATGCCTTTACAATCTGGTGAACATTGCAGTGCTGGTTTGGTAGCAGCACAGGTCAGCAGGCTGTGCTAGCACGGGGATTGTTTTCCCTGTGTAACACTTCATGCACTTAGTCCTGTGTTCTGCAGGGAATGAATGCAGGCATCCTTAAGCACAAAGGAGGGATTAACAGTCCCTGGGTTTTTTTGTATGCAGGCCGCAGCTTCCTTCTCAATTAATAGTAGATGTGACATCACTGCTGACCCTAATGAACAGTACTAACTATTAGACTAGAGAGTGGAGTACTCTGAGCCCAGGCATTAGCAGCACTGAAAGAGCTGAATTGATTCCAGAATCACAGAAATGTTGTGTAGCACCATCACAGACTACTGCTATCTGTTACGTATTCTGCGGTGTAACGCAAGACAAGGGACAGGTGTTGACATTTGCACAAACATGCTCTTTTATACACTGCTGATCATTGTGAAGGAGTGAAAAGAGCATTTTTGCATAAACTGTGTACATTTGCTCTTGAAGCCTGACTGACAGTTTGTAAGCAGGCATGTCTGTTTTAGATAAGAATCTGCAGTGTTGAACAGGTAAGAATGAGAAACAACAGTGATTTAACATGTTCTGCATGTGAGTTAACTAATGAAGTAGCCTGTCTCTGAAGCTGACTATCATCTCTGGAAAGATGACTTGATCTATACTAGTAAACAGATCCCTTTAAGAGAATCCTTATTGTTTGAGTGTTGTGGTGAAATCAGATTTATGTTTTTCCAAGTTTCTCTGACTGCAGCAGTTAAAATGGTTTAGTCAACAGCAAATAGGGGTGAATTTCATGGCTTTCAGAAATATCTGTTCTGTGCCTCCGGAGTTTGATCATGCACTTAAATATTTTAATTTTGTAGTGAAAAGTCTGTGAAGAAACTAGCTGCCCTTCCAGTCCCTCAGCCACTCACTAAAATTACAGCAGCTGCACCAGAGCCAGCCAAACCAGGGGATAATAGAGAGGCAAGAAGGAAGGAACGTCAGACCAGGACTCCACCTAGGAGGTAAGAAAGCTGGGGCGGAGTGAGGCTTGATCTCCTGGAAGATAGGAGTTCTGGGTTTCTCTCTGGAGTACCAGTTGCAAGGACTCCTCCATATTGAAGGAGAAATCTATGGATTGGGAAGGAAACGGGAAGAGACGGAAGGAGTGGAGGATGAACGTTAGCAAACAGCTGTTCTCTCTAAAGGGCCTGTTGGGTCAATGAAGTAGGTGGAATACCTGAAAAGTGCCAAAAGGCAGTGTCTGCAGAGAAAAGGAGAGAAAAAGGGGGGATGGGTAGTGTTTTGGAGCAACTGGTTGTGGAGGCTATCAGCCAGGAAGCAAAGGCACGCTTAATCTGGAGACCCCCTCTGACAGATTGGAGGGTCAAGATTTGTGGTGACAGGTTTGGACCCTGTTTACTGTAAACATTTGCTAGTATGTAGAAAGTGTTTCTACTGTGTGGTCCCAGGAGTTGGTTTGTCAGCCATCCAGCAGAAGAGATGAGAAACTCCACTGCTTTCAGAGTCCCCAGTATACAGCTTGCTGGCTGTATATTGCTCTACTTTCCCTTCCTGGCTTTGTCCTGTGTGACTTGTCTGAATGTTTCAGAGACTTGTTTTGCTAATCACTTGACTGCTAATCATTTTGTTGTAGTTTTTYCCCCTCCCTTTGCATTTGAAATGAGAGAGGCTTCTGATGGTTTTCAAACAAGCAACACTTGTCCATATTTAAATGTTTATTGTGCTTAATCTGTTGTGTGTATTTTAAAATGTTACAGAATAAATGTAGGTATGCCCATAGTAAGGCATATGTCAGTTTTCTTGGATAACTACATGATTTTTTTTATCAATGTTTCTTGAAGGTGGCCATGAGTCTGTTTTCTCAGTTTTTAATTTTGCATGGGATTGCATCTCCTGTTTTTTTCCAGTAGCTAAAAGAAAAGTCCTGGGCTGAGTCGTTACGTCCCCATACATGAAAACTGATCCCTACAATTTATTTTCTCTAGAAACTGCATTAGTTCTGGACTTTATTTCACTTTAACTAGTTAATCTTGGATGTCTTTTAGACACCTTCCATTAGTCTTCATTCCTGTTTTGGTCTTTTTCTTGCTTATACTCAAGGAAGCCCCACTACCGTATGAGCTCCCTGCTGTGCAAATGAGAAGACCAGCACTATTTATGTTAGTACTGGTGTGTTAGTCACAAGAAATGTGTGTGATCATATAGCCTGAAACAGAAGATGGTCCCACTGTTTTATACAGTTAGCAGTTTTTCATTGTAGGAAGTATTTGGTCTGGTATCAGTGCAGGATTAAAGGCTTTAGCTCATTCTTTGTCTGACTTTAATTAGCATCATTCAGTCTTGCATAAAACGTCTGCTGCCCAGAACCAAGATGTCAGCTCTGGGTTGGGAAAACATTATTGGGAAGAACACCTGAAACAATTACATCTGCAAAGCACCATTCTTTTACACGATGCAGGACAGTTGTGTTTCAGCATCATGCTCAAACTATCCCTAGATGTTTGGGGTTTTTTCTAACCTTGCTTTAGTGCTGAGTGCAGTCAGATGAGATTGTTTTYTGCTGTGTTGCAGACGGACTATCAGTGGCAGCATCAGCGGCAGTGCCAGCAGCTACAGTGGTTCCAGTTCCCGATCTAGGTCCTTGTCTCGCTCTCTCTCCAGATCTCATTCCAGATCAACGTCTGCCTCAGTCTCCCACTCCCCGTCTGGGTCCAGGAAATCCAGGTACAGCGTTGACCCTTAATAACCTTTGTCAAGGTAGCAGGAAATTATAACTATTTGTAACCATTGAGGTTTCCTGCAACAAAAGCKCTCTCCAGGGTGAAATACCGAAGCTATACGTAAGTAGGACAATGAAATAAGATTGTTCTTTAGTATAGTGTTATGAATCCTGAGTCTTGAATCATGAAAGTGGAACAATGTTGGTAGTGTCTGTGGGGTTATTCAAGGAAATGATTCTTCATGTGGGATGAACTGTTTATATTTACTTAAATTATGATCAAAACATCTCCCCTTATTGACAGGTTTTAATTTAATGTTTTATCTGGCTGTGAGGAAAAAAATAACCATAATCTGTTTACAAGGTAACAGTTTCAGGCTATAGAACTTTGCTATTCTAAACTTCTACTACCTCCAATTACTGAACATCCTTAGGGAAGATGCTGGCTTGTCAGTTAGAAGTAGATCAGAAAATACCTAAAAGGCCCGGCTGATGGCCTTTTTCCTTTGCAGGTGAAGTTGCACGACCAGTTCCCTCTGCGTTTAGCCCCAAGTGAATAGTTATATGACTGTTAGTCTGTGGGATTTGTAAACAGCTAACTAACTGCAGTAAAGAGTCAAGAAATTAACCCCTTTTGAAATCTTTCGTTCAGTTTTTTTGCATCTGTTGATACACAAGAATCTCTGAAACCTTGCAAGTAGCTCTTAACTCAGAGCTTTGCTGTGCTAAAGTATAGGGTTAAAAGTGAACTTACTGTAGTCTAAAAATAGTGGATAAAATAGAACTTGGCTCTGACCGGAACTAATTCACATATCTGAATGCTGTGAAACTCCAAGGTTGAACATCCGCAGTATTTTGCGGAAATACAAACATGTTTACTACATGCTTGTCTCATTCATCAGATGAGGCAAGGGTGATGCAAGAGGTTCAGAGAGCACTCGGGCACGCTTGCTCTGCACTACTGTGCTCTGAAAGGGAGTTGAGAGGAAGAAAATGTGAAAACCTAGTGCAGGTACCAGAGGTGTGCTTGCTGCTTTTACAGGTGTGTGGAAAAGGAGGTTCCTGCTCCCTGAAGCTTGCTTTCTATATGTAATACATATAGATGAGATGTAAGGGCAGAAATGGACAGTGAGTAGTATTCTTGCTAAAGTATGAAAGGAAAGGTGGCTGGCAGATTTAGTGTTTGTTGCCACGCTGCATGCTGCTGGTTGAAGCTAACTGTGTGTACTGTTGTTGAAACACAGTGCCCACTTGCATTTTGGGACCAGAGCAYTTCTGCAGCAAGGGCAATATGACCTGTGCCTAAACCAAGCCCAATTTACCATCGCAATCCTGTAGCCGGTACCTTTCCCAGAGAAGGAATTCCTGGCTCATGGAGTCACCATCGTGGCCTTCATTTAGACCTTCTCTCAGACCTTGGTTCTGTCAGAATACCTGCAGGTAGTGACTTTGTAACTTGTTCTAGGGCATGGCTGCCTTTCAGTTGCTGCAGCCTGTTCAGACGTTTGCAAGCTGGCTTTCAATTAGCAATTTTGGATTTTGCTAGCAGGTCAGTCACTAGAGTGCAGAACTTGGTATGGCCTGCAGAACCTCCTTGAGAAGCTCCAYAAATATTTATGTACTTGGCATACACCTGGTCTGTACGGCCATGGTTACCATGTAAGCCAGTTCCCAGCTAGCAGGGAGTTTTGGAGCCATTTCAGAATAGCAAAGTTGTAGCAGATACATCCCTCTGAAGTGCAAGTCCACCCATGAATATCCCTGTATTCTTGTCTGATACRTTGCTACATAAAAAATGTTTCTTAAGGGAATATGGTGATTGTCTGACACTTAATTTTGTGAATCCCTTATAAGGTAGCTATCTTACAGGTACCCTTACTTCCCTGTTGTTATCCCTCTTGATAGTTTGTGCAGCCTCAGAATAGGCAGCAGGGTTTTCCTGGACCCTGGGGAGCTGTGCAGGAGCTGTAGGCTATAGGACTCCAGGTCTTTTAAAGTCTCCATGAATAATTTTGTACCACGCAACACAAATGCTGCAGGGAAGCCCTTRACATGAACCATTACCACTGACATGTGTGATAGTGCACACCTTGCTTTCACTTTATATTTACCTGGGGGAACAGTGACCTGTTTAAGTGTTGCCTTAATGCTGTTTATAAATAAATGWTATTTTCTAGACTTGCATCTGACACATCTGAGGTCTTCATATCATTTACACCTCAGGAAACACAGCTTTTGTCTTGTCCTGGGCACTGCTCACCTTAGCAGCTTTTTGACATCTCAGCCTCTCTTTTTGGGCACAGCAGGGGCATTAAAGGTGTTCATCTCATTTCTGCCTGGTTTTTGTTGCATTAACTGTAATGGGTTGTTGGCTCTTTCCAGGTCCCTGAGCGTGAGCAGCGTTTCTTCTGTCTCTAGTGCCTCCTCCAGCAGCAGTTCTGTACGCAGTGCCGACTCCGAAGACATGTACGCAGATTTGGCCAGTCCCGTTTCCTCGGCCAGTTCGCGATCCCCAACCCCAGCACAGCAGAAGAAAGGTAGAGGTATACAGTTTGGTATTTTCTTCTCCAAGGGGTCCTGTGTAAAGTAAAAGGAGCTGTTTTCTTGGTGATACTGCAGCCTCCAGGAAGATTGTTGGGCAGGGCTTGACACAAGTTTCGGCTACCGTAGGTCTCCTGTAGACTAGGAGGGTCCAGAGGCTTCAACTGAGGAGGGGAGGGTGAAGCATGGAGCAGGGCAGGCTATGGAGCAAATCTTTGCATCCTTTCATCCATGTCTGTGCTGGAAAGATGCCTTTTCTTGCACAAGGGTCTTACTTGGTGCTCCCTCTTTTACCTTGTTTTCTTTCACCCTTTTTAGATGATGCTAAATTTTCTGGACAACTCCAGTATCGTGTTGCTCTTCCTCTGTTCTTTGTAGCCCATAGCAGTAATGATGGAGGCAAGAGTCTTTTGTTCCTCATCTTCTATGTTAGGCATTCTCTCTGTGAAAATTCTGGTTTACTGGGTCTTTTAATCTTGGGGCCACATGCTATGCTAACTGGTGTGGGCTTTTTCAGTCCCTGAAGCATCCTCTTGGCCTGCCCTGCGCAGAGAGGGCTGGCAAAAGGAACTAACTGCAGGTCACTGATGTCTTCATTCTGGTTTCAATAGGAAAGTCGAAAAAAGAAGATAGTGCTAAGGAGGAAAAGCGGAAACGGGATGTGTCTGCTCAGCTCCTGAAATCAACCAAGCCCACCCAGGGGAGCAAATCACAGCAGCTTCTCCAGACCCAGCAGCCTTCAGCCCCCCAGTCTCAGCAAGGAGGCTTCAGTGCTCATAAAGAGATCAAACTGACACTCTTGAATAAGGTGAGAGGTGGGATGGAGTGTGATTTCCTCTGTGTGTATGAGTCAGAAGAGTGGACAGGACCAGTACCTGGGCTCTGGGCTGGTAGAAGGGGAGCTCCAGGCTCCATGTTGTTGGGATGAGCTCAGTTGGCTTGGTCTGCAGCTGGGATTGGAAATGTGGCCGACAGAACCTGTCTGGCAGCCCACACCCTGTGGTGACTTGATTTGGGACTGTGTTGGCGGCTCCCCTGGGGCACATTCCTCCTGCAGCTTCAAGGGCTGTTACCTGGTTTCTCGAAGGCTGCAGCCAGAGCACTGAGGTGAAGGCATGCACAGCACATCCCACCACGGGTTCTCCCACGTTTGCTTGGGCCTTGCCTACTGAAAGTATGCTCTCCACACGCTTCCAAATGAACTGTGCTCCCACTAGCCCACTCTGGAGTGAACTGCTGGCAAGTCATTAAATGAGGCAGGAGGTAAAAGTGGTGATTGCCTCACCTCACTGCACTTTCTGCCAAAAAACTGGCTCTTTCCCTGGCAGTTATGATCGAGCCTGATGCCCCAGTTTGGTGCCTTCAGCTGAGATGCAATCCAGATCATGTGAAAGAGTTTGGCCTTGTGGGGTTTTGTGCTGGAGCAGGGTGTTGGCTCCAGTCACGTGGTTAGGTTCCTGTTTTTGAAGTGTTAATGTTTTTTCTTTTGTCAGCCTAAATTCCCCTGTGCAGTTTGAGGTCGCAGTTTTCCCTACTTCCCTGTCCTGTGACGTGAGGTGCCTTTATCAAATTTGTGAAGCATGCTGGGTGCCTCTGTGGGGAGGAGTAGGCAATTACACACAACTACTAACAGGCATGGTAGAATCCTGGAAGAAAGCATGACTACACATGCCTTGTTGACATTTGCTATCCTTGGTGCTGTTGGAAAAGATTGCAAAAATGCTTCTGTTTTCCCTTTTCTGGTTGTTATGAAAATACCCCATGAAACAGTGTACAGTGTTAGCTCCAGAATGTATTCTAGCTGCAGAGGATGTTGGCATTTGCTTACAGTGGTAGGGAGTTAAATGATCCCAGTGATGACTGGGACTGGCATGCACTTTAATAGGGAACATGCTTACGTTAGTGAGTGAGCACGTCCCTGGCCTCGTCCCAGGAGGTGTATCCACTTGCTTCTGTCCTTCCTCCCTGCAAGGAGATGGCTGTTCAGCTCCATTGTCTGTTTAATTCCATTTTAGGCAGCTGACAAAGGAAGCAGGAAGAGATATGAGCCAGCAGACAAAGACAGGCCGACCTCTCCTCCAGCCAAGCGGGTTAACCTGTCACCTGACAGAGGTGAGACATCAGACTTCGGAGGGATTCTGCTCTGGGCTGTCTGGCGTAGCTGGGTTCCTACTGCTGCCACTAGAGGCAACCCTCGAGCACCCCGCTTGGGGTGACAAATGTCCTGCAAAAAATCTCTGCTGCAAGAGTCCACTTGCTGGAGAGGTTAATTGCAGGCATGTGTCCTTCCAAAACCTGCTGCCTTCAGTAACCTCAGAGGTGTACGACTGCCGCAGGACAGCACGTGCATAGTAGCCATCGTGCTGCAGAAACGTGGTGGAGGTGAGACATTTCAGTTTGTGAAGTAAGTGAGGTGAGGTCAGCCCTGGGCAGGCCAAACCTGACTTTGTYTAGCTGTTTTGTGGTGCACTTTGCGAGTGCCTTGGCTCCGCTATGCCTGCGTAACTCAGCTGTGAAAACAGAAGCCCTTGCTTTGAAGGTGCAGTGTGCTCGTTGCTGCTGCAGTACGCATCCATCTGTCCCGTGAAGACTTGCTGTTCTCTAATACTATCACTCGCTGAATATGGCTGTTGAATTTGTAGGGATTTTCCTTCCTGTATCTCCTGTGTTTTCTAGCTTGTAGTTCTAGGCATCATAAGAGATTTTTGTCTCTTCATAGAAGGGCTTGTGGCACTGCTTAGATAGGGAGCACAGGCTGCCAAGGCCCCAGGAGGGATGCAGTAATTGGCTAGATCACCCATCCTGTGAAATGAGATGATTTCCCCACTTGTGTGACACAGTCTGATCTGCCTCCTATGTTTGGAAAGACACAGGCTTTCCAAGTGTTCTCTGTAGCCTCAGCAGCAGTGTTAGTCCCTCAGAAAACCAAGCTAGCACAATGCTTCAAGAGGGACCTAAAACTGCAGTACTCCAACCTTTGCTAGCACTGCTGAAAAGCAAAGAGAGGAGTCATAAACAGAGGTGCTTCTGTTTGTGTCGCACAAGCCAGCATTGACACATGATGTTTTCCCTGATGTCTCAGCTGTAGGTGTATCTTGTTGACTCTGGTTGCTAGCCAGAAGAAAATTCTGTGCTAATAGCCTGGTTGCGTTTTACTACTGCAAAGGCAGCTTGGAAAGGGACTGGGTGAGGTTGAAGTTCACTAGGATCTAGTTCACAGCTACTGCTGAKCTGCAGACAAGTGAATGGGCCAGTGTAGCAAACTGGTCTGACTTATTGATATAGATGTGTAGAAACAACAAATAATATACTATAAAACGTATTTTTAAGCAATGGCAAATGAGACATAAGCCCTGAAGGTTACTCAGCCTAAGTTTGTAATGACAAKTGACTTTGGCTGAGTTAGGACTAAACTCAAGGCACAGTCTGATAGGCAGCCTGTGCTCAGGTATCACTAGTGCAAACCTCATCCGTGTTTGTGCCTTGAGTCTCAGTTCCGTGTTCTATAACTTCACTGTGGTAAAWTCTGCAGTGTCTGCAGCCTTGGTTTTTCTCTTGCTATCAGTCATCTGGAGCAGAGAGAGCTGCCTTAGCGAACACTGGAGGCAGGTGACTGATGCCCCAAGAAACTGGGCACTTTTTCTCTCCAGAGTGCCAATGGAAGYGAGGTCAGCAGCCACTGGAATGCACTGTCGCAGTACAGCGCAGCAGGTTGTGCTGCTCTGCTAGTCCTCAGGGCTCGTGCGCAGCCCTGAAGGCATACAGGCTGCCTTCCAGGCAGAGTTGCTTCTGCATGCTCTGGGATAACAATTGTTGGGAAACTCATTGTAGCAAAACCTGGATTATGCTGTTACAGGAACCCAGCTGGCTTTCCTCCACTTCTTGGTCCACATAGCTGTGATGGGGCAGCCCCATTCTGGCACACTGTGTCAATTCAGTCCGTGTTCAGCAAATACAGTGATGCTGCCTGTGGATTGGCCTCAGCTGGCCCCTAAAGTAGCAGAGTTGTGCTCATACAGCACTGCTTAAGCTAAAACACCCTCTTTGCTGGCCAGCGCAGAGCCTGCTTGGGTGTCTCTGTGCCCATCATCCACAAACTGGGTTATCTTCCTAGGAATAAGGGAGCACTGACTTGGTCTGCAAGGAAAGACCCTGCCCCAAAGGTTTGCAAGCAAAGAACAACCTAAGAGTACAGTAGTCAAGCCTTGTTTCAGAAATCAGAGTGTAAGGAGAGGGCTGTTACAGCTTCCTGCAGGTGCCATTTTGTGTAGTCGACTATGTGGCACAGCCTTGACTAGCTTTTTTTTACCCCTCGTCTCTGAAGATAAGTAGGTTCCGTTTCTGGCTGCTGCTAGACTTGGCCTTCCACTGGCATGATCTGACTGGTCTCAAGATACCACCCTTAAAGTGCGGAAGCAGTATGGTGGGCAGGGTGGCACACCGCACCTTTGTGGTGGGAAAGATATCTCACCTTTGTTTTCCCGATAGGCTCTCGTGACAGGAAAGCGACTGGGAGACTCTCTTCACCCAAGCAAGAACGACAGAGAGGCCAGAACCCGAAACCATCTCCTGCTCAGACAGACAGGTCAGTTGCTGCTAGCTCTCCTGGCTCATGGACCAAAGCCATGATTTGTCTCAGCAGGACCTGATCTCTCTAAACTAACAGCACTGCAGAGAAAAACGTCCTGCTTGTGGTCTCCTCAAACTTCATCTAGGTGAAGTGGGGCTCACATGGAGAAGGTGGGAGTTCCGGGTGCATCTCTGGCACATATGAATCATTTCTGTTGGATCGCATTTCCCTGCTTGTGCAGTGGTTCAGTTCCTTCTCTTGGGGAAGCTTTAAGGCTCTGACCTTAGAGTTTCCAGTTGCCATGGAGGCACAGAGAGGAAAGACATGAAGCTCCTTGGACAGGAGCCACAGGCGCTCAGGGGTTCAGCTCAGCCCATGAGGAAGCCACCAGGTAGACTCCTCCCTCTCAGAAAAGAGCAGGAGCCTGGGAGTTTTCTTGAGGTCAGTCCCAGCAAAAGGTGCCAGCTGGGTTAGATGCGGTGCCTCTGCCTCCTGCTATCACCTTTTAGTGCTGATGAGGAGGAAACTACAACACCTTCATCCCCATGCCTCCTGCCAAGCTACTCTTGGCCTCTGGTTTGGTGCCCAGTTCTTCTTTGTATGCTCTGSTATACATTAAGCCAATCGGTTTGCTGCTGTTAAATGTTAAAATATGGCCCCTGGATGAGATTAAATGGCTTGTTGCCTGTCTGTCCTCTCTCATGACAGACGTCCTCCCATGTCCAGTTTGTTGACATCTTGCACCTGTTGCTAGCACTGGGAATGCCCATCACTGAACTGGATGTGTGGCTCCGGGGGCCTTGGCCTGGGCTCTGCTCAGAGCCTATTGGCTAAAGGATTGTGGACCACCTTCTACATTAATGTTCTACATTTCTTCTACGTTAACATCTATCCTCTATCTTCGTTGCCCATGGCCAGCCAACAAATGCAGCCCCGTCCTGCACCTCTGCCTTCCTTGGCCAGCTGGCACCTGACTAGTCAGGCACCTGACTAGTGTCATCCCCTCTCCCCAGCCTRGGGCATGAGCAAATCTCAGTTTCTGTGTGTCAGTCTTCCCAAATCAAAGTCTAGCCCCAGCTGCCACAGCCCCATCCTTCCTCTGACCCTGAGGTCCTATTTTCTAGTGCTGAAGAGGAACCTCAGCCTTTCCAGATTTGTGTTTTTGACTGCATCCCTGGTTCTTGACCCTCTTCTGCCTATTGCTGTTTGGGTTGGCTGTGTCGCCTGTCGGGTTGGRCACACCCTGTGCTCAGGGACTGGGCGGTTGAGGAAGCAACAGGGTTCTCTAGGGCAGCCAAGCTGTAGATCTGTGTCCTGTTTTGAACTCTTTGGGGCTTTGGTTCATACTGGCACAGTGCCACATCTGTCAAGTGCAGCACAGAAGGCTGCAAGCAATGTTAACAGGAGACAGTGACTCCTGCCCTGACATCTGCCAGCACGTTGATGGTGGCAGCTGCCTGGGCTTCCCCAGATGGGTCCATGTGGTTCAAGCCGTTAGAAGGAGCCAGCTGAGGCTCAGACCATGCCTTTGCTGAAAGCTGCGCGTAGCCCTCTGCCCTACCGAGCTAGTAGGACTACGAAACCCAGCAGGCAGGTCACGAGGCAGCAGGCGTGGGACACCGCTTGCTGGTCCTGTCCTCCTCTCCCTCCCGAGGAGGGGACGGTGACGAGGGGCAGGAGGAGCTGCAGGGCGCACAGAAGGCGAGCCTGCCCTCGCGGGAGCCTTTGCTCCCACAGCAGTGTGTCACGGGAGCAGAAGGGGAGTGTGGGGTGGGCTGTTCACAGGGCTCCTCGCAAACGCCAGCGAGATTTGTACTGCAAAACCGAATAGTTGTGGCAGGCACCCAGCTGCAGGGCAGGGTCCCTTGAGAACCGAGGCCAGGAGGAGCCTGCAAGCCTGTCTTGTGCTCAACTGTGACACCGCGCGCTCCTCTGCCCTCTTGGTGTTTGGGATGCTCACTTTGTGTCTGTGAGCTCCCTTGCACGTGCGCTCCTCTGCGGGCTGCTCACAACAGCAGCAAGTTGGCGCAGCCTTGGGGGCCTGTGCTCCTAGAGGCTGCGGTGCTGAGTTTGAATTTCAGGATCCTCTACCATTTCAGCTGGTTTAGGAACCTAAAGCCTCGCGTCTCAAACCTGTTCTCTTCCACCAACACTTAAGAGTAGTGCTTTCTTCCAGAGCAGGCCCTGACTGGTTTTCCTTCCATCACATTTGTACTATTTCGGAGCAGACTACGCAGTGCCGCGAACACCCCTCTTACCACCTTATGCCTTTCTCTCCCTGCCAGGAAACGCCAGCTGTCACCTCAGTCCAAGAGCTCCAGCAAAGTCACAAGTGTACCAGGCAAAGCATCCGAGCCAGGCCCCACGGGCACCAAGGCGGGCAAGTCTAGCACGCTGTCGCGACGGGAGGAGCTCCTGAAGCAGCTCAAAGCAGTGGAAGACGCCATTGCTCGCAAACGGGCCAAAATTCCTGGGAAAGTATAGGGGGCCGTGCGCGGAGCGCCGCTCTGCCCCGTTAGTGACTGTTCATGTTTTTATAAATAGTGTAAAAGCGGCCACTTTGGGATTTTGCAGTTCTGTCTTATTTTGGCTGCGATTCTTTTTAAAAAAAAAAACAAAAAAAAAATTAAAGTTTGTCAGCTGAGAACACACAACCACAACGACTCGCTCTGGCTGCCCCCGCCACGGGGCGAGAGCGTCTAGTCCCTCCGCTCTGCCAGATGTGCACGGCAGCCCGAGCTGGCACTAGGACGGAGGCCACCACCGTGTTTTCCATGTAAATTATGCACAGAGGACTCCAGCCCTGTTGGATATTCTCACTACTTTCTCTTTCTCTCTCTGCCCTCTCCTCTTTGCTAGCCTTGAGTTGTATTCTTCTAGTTAGCCCTGCTGTGTGTTGAGTGTCTTCAGCAATGCAGTTCTATATACTGTGTAATGAGAGAACCGAAAACTGCTGTGAACTACTGGCAACATCACCTTCTCTCCCTGCCCTCCCCCCCAGGAACAAAACAAATATATATATATTCTTGACTAAAGTCCAATTGGGAAAATGACCTGTCTTTTATTTTAAGCATCAGATTGCTTTAGTTGATTTAAAAGGAACCCTGAAGGTATTGTCGGGATGTCTGTCTAACAACGAGGGTTCTTTTTTCTTTGTTTTTTTTTTTTTTTTTCCTTTTTTGAGGGATCTCCCTGAAATAAAGTATTTTGATAACCAGTTCCTCCCCTCTCTTCTGTTCTCTCCAGGGCTCCATCCTCCCTCCCTCCCCCCGGTCTCTGGGGGCCTGTCCTCTGGTCTGTCTTCGGGCTGTGTTAGTGGGTTTTGCCGCTGTGCTGCCAGCTCGTGCAGCAGCACCCGCAGCCGCGTGGAGCTGGCAGCACTGCCGGGGCTGGCAGTGGAGCCCGGCTTCCCTTGGGGCTGGGGCCTCGTCCTCCCGCAGCCTTCACCCCCCAGCTTGTGCTGCACCTTTGCGGCACCCAGGAAAGTAGCAGCTGAGTGCCAGAGGCAGCAGGCGATGCTGGACCGTGCGCCCGGCTCTCCGCAGGCTCCGCGAGCGGTTGGATGCAARGAGAGGAGCTCTGCGAGTCCCGCGGGCCGGGCTGTGGCCGAGCCCCGCCGTGCCGCTGTGGCCGGAGCCGAGCGCTTGCAGCAGCGACGCAGCACRGGCTGCTGGAGCCGGAAAGACGCTGTTCAGCCCCGGGTCCCTATTGCCACGTCCTGCTGCGCCCTCTGCTCTGCTCAGTGCCTTCAGCCTGACTGAGGGTCTCCGTCAGCACGGGCCAGGGGCGCCCACCCTGCCGCAGCCCCCGCCAAGCTGGGCAAGGAGCGGGAGGTAGCAGGGTGCCTGCTCCCCTCTGTCCGCAGCCCCGGCGCTGCCCTTGGCTGGGGGCGATGCAGACGGAGACGTCGTCCTTTGGCCATTGCCGGGGTTGCCCAACTTGGGATTTCTTGGCCTTGCTGCAAGCCTGGAGCGCGGCTACCCCAGGAATGTGGCAGTGATATCGCCGCCGGGCTTACGCAAGGGGGCCAAGGCTGGGCCGGAGGAGACGGCTTGGGGAGCGGGGACCGTCCCCGTCGCCACTGGGGATCCCTCTCCTTCCCCGCTGCTGCCAGCGCCGGGCGCGAACGACGGAGCTGGAGGGCCGGCTCCCAGGGTGCCGGGCAGGCCGGCGGTGGCCGAGCGAGCCCGCGCCACCGCGCTGCTCTCCGCGTGCCCCTCGCTCCGCGCCCGGCCCAGCCGCTCTGCCCCGGGAGCCCTTCCCTGCCTCAGTTTCCCCTCTGAGGGGGCTGCAGCTCTGCCCTGGCCGAGGCAGCGCACGCGGGGCAGCACCCCGACAAGCCACCCTCCCCGGGGTGCCCCAAGCCCGAGCCGTCGCCTGCGCCGGGGCCGGCGGGAGGCAGTTTCCGCGCCCCGGGAGCGGGGCTCGGGCGCGCCGGGGCGAGAAGGAAGTGCGCCGGGCCCCGCGCGGGGAGGAGGAAGGGAGCCGGGAGCTGGAGTTTCCAGGTGTGTGTACATCACCTGGGCCAGCCCTATATATACAGGCGGCGGCGGCAGCGCTGCCACTCGGCCGCCCGCACCCCCGGGGCAGCCGCAGGCAGCAGCTCGCCGGGCCGCCGCGCGCTCGCTCGCTCCCCTGCAAGCTCATGGTAACGCCCGGCCTCGGCACCACGGGGCGGGGGGCTGGGGGGGGGTGCATGTGCATGCATGTGCACTTGCACTGCGTGTGTCCGTACCTATGTCAGCGGGGACAGACCAGCTAGTTGTGTAAGTGTGTGTGCGTGTGTGTGCATGCATGTGTGCTGGTAACTCTGTGCATGTGCACGGCTCTGGTGCGGCTGTGCATTTTAAGCACACGTGTGTGTGTGTGTGTGTGTGTGTGTGTGCGTGCGCGTGCATGAACGTGTGCCAGTGCTCTTGGGGGGGGGGGGGTCTGTGCACCTGTGCAGGTCCTGCATGTGCGTGTGGGTCCGTGTGTGCACGCAGGCTGCTGCTCTGCGTATGTGTGTGCATATGCGCACTGGTGCTCTGCACGCCAGTTTGGGGTGGGGGGGGTCTGCACACTCGCTGCAGTGGGCCCCTGCACTGGGGTGGGGGTGGTCCCACGTCCCTGCGGCGAGGGGCCCGCTCAGCTCCCCTCTCGCGGCAGGGCTGGCTCCGTGCCCTGGCGCTGCTGGGCACCGTGTGGCTGTGCCTCGGGCTGCGGCACCCGGGCGGCCCCCCGCACGTGCACTGCTACAGCGCCGGCGAGCTGCAGGACGCCGAGGCCCCCGTGCACCTCCTCAGCCGCCGCCTGCGCTGGGACCACTACGTGCCGGTGCAGCTGGTGCCGCAGCTGGAGCGCCTGCAGCAGGAGCGGCGGCAGCGCCGGCAGCGCCGGCAGCACGAGCACGCCTGCCCCACGCTGCAGCTCCACGCCGGCCTCCGCAGCGAGCCCAACGAGCGCTCCATCTCGCCGTGGCGCTACCGGTGAGTGAGCGGGGAGGGAGCCGTGCCGCGCTCGGTGCTGCCTCACTGCAGGGCCCGGAAGGCATCTGCCCTGCAAGAGTTCGCCCTGCTCCTGGGGAATGGGGCCAGGCGCACGAGCGGCAGCATCGCGGCTGGTACCCGGCAGCATCGCAGCTGGTACCCGGCAGCATCGTGGCTGGTACCCGGCAGCATTGCGGCTGATACCTGGCAGCATCGTGGCTGGTACCCGGCAGCATCGCAGCTGGTACCCGGCAGCATCGCGGCTGGTACCCGGCAGCATCGCGGCTGGTACCTGGCAGCATCGCAGCTGGTACCCAGCCACATTGTAGCTGGCACTCAGCAGCGTTGCAGTTGGTACCCGGCAGTATTGCGGCTGGTACTTGACAGTATTGTGGCTGGTACCGAGCAATATTGTGGCTGGTACCCAGCAGCATTGCAGCTGGTACCCGGCAGCATCGCGGCTGGTACCCGGCAGCATCACGACTGGTACCCGGCAGCATCGCGGCTGGTACTCAGCAGCGTCGCGGTTGGTACCCGGCAGTATTGTGGCTGGTACCTGGCAGTATTGCAGCTGATACGCAGCAGCATTACTGCCACCCAGGTGGAGGGGGTAGTTTTTTTGTTTTTTGTTTTTTTTTGGGGGGGGGGGCACTGTGCTTATGCCCCCTCCCCCCCCCTCCGCCTGCAGCATCGACGAGGACGAGAACCGGTACCCGCGGAAGCTGGCCTTCGCCGAGTGCCTGTGCCGGGGCTGCGTGGACGTGAAGACGGGCCGGGAGACGACGTCGCTCAACTCGGTGGCCATCCACCAGACCATGATGGTGCTGCGGCGGCAGCCCTGCCCGCGCCCCGCCGGCGCCGGCCTCTTCACCTTCGCCGTGGACTACATCAAGGTGCCCGTGGGCTGCACCTGCGTGCTGCCCCGCACCTGGCGCTGAGCTGAGCTGTGAGTGTCACAGCACCCCGCCGTGCTTGTTTTAAAGCACCCGCCTAGCTCCCTCGGCCCAGCACCTTGATATAGATATATATATTTTTTTTTTAATTTATGAATTATTTATGAGCCCTTCCCCAGGGGGCTACGCAAGGCCTGCTCGGTGTCCTCCCTTTTTTTTTTTTTTTTTTTTTTTTTTTTTTTTTTTTTTTTTTTTTTTTTTTTTTTTTTTTTTTTTTTTTTTTTTTTTGTAAATAGGTGAATATTCAACATTCTTGCTTTTTAAAACATCATGATGATTTTTTTTTTTTAACATATATTTATTGCTGATCCCCTGCAAGAGCCACAGCTCCAGCTCCGGGGTGCAGCGTCACCCCAAGGTGCCGGTAGCCAGGCCCTGCGCGTGCTCCCTGGGCACTTGCTGGTTATTTATTTATTGCCCCGCAATGCTATTTATCGTGCCCTGTACATGCTATTTAATGCTGCCCTGGCTCCACGCAGGGCACCGTGCAAATAAAGCCTGACGCCCCGACGCCCGTGTCGCCTGCTGCGTGCGCTCAGCCCTGGCGCGGCGGGTGAAGGACCTGGGGGGTGGGGGGGGGGCAGGCGAGGTGGATAGCGGGGGACAGACGATGTGTCCCATGGTGGGGGGATGCCCTCTGACACCCCCGCACCCAGGCGGGGCCCGGCCCTGCTGCTGACTCCGGGGCACCCGCAGCACCCCGCCACCCACACCTTTCCCACGGGCCCAGCGCCAGCTGCCAGGACCGGCTCCGCTGCCCCACCAGCACCCACGGGTGCCGCAGGGAGCTCCGCCCCCCCATCCCCCTCCCACAACCACCAAGTCCGGGGCCCCCGCCGCCCCGATGCCACGGCTGAGGGGTGACATTAAGAGCCGAGGGGGAGGTGGGAGAAAAAAGACCAAAACTAATCCAGGGAAACGGCACCAATGCAGCGGCGTCTCGGTCCCCGCGCGTGGGCCGGGTGGTCCCCGGGCCCGGGCGGGGCGCAGGGCACCCCCGGGCGCAGGCAGCACGGGCGCCCGCGGGCTTTGCCGCTGGGGAGCGATGCTGCGACACGCGGGGGCCCTGGCTCGCGGCAAACAGCAGGAGCGGCTGAAGCTCTAACAGCAGCAGCGAGCCAGGAAAGCCCGGGTCACGTTAGGAAACCTCCGGCTGTTACGATCGGGCTGTATCGCAATTCGCGTTACGCCCCAGCGTCGCTTCCTGCGGCCGTCGGACGGAGCTGATAACGGCAGCGCGGGGGCCGCGGCTGTGCAAGAGCCGTGCGGGACCCCCCGGCCACGCGACGGCGGCAGAGCAACGCGGCCGCGCCGGGGCCGGCGCTGCCTGACGCCAGGGACGTGCCCCAAAGCCCGCTGCCTGCCGTTAACCCCCCCCGCACCGGCCCAGCGCCCCGGGCAGCCCCCCGATGCAAAGCCCAGGGCGGCCCTAGCAGCGCTCTCGTTCGGCTGCGGCCCGGCAAAAGCCCCTCGCCCCTGCAAAGACCCAAGGTCTGCAGAGAGGTGAGTTCGCAGGCATCTGCCAGGGGACGTGCGTACAGTTTRAGACCCGCGATTAGTCTTAAAAGGCAAGGGGGGAATATTGTGCACAGAGAAACAACCCCGGGAGTCCCGTGCCGTCCCGTCCCATCCCATCCCATCCCATCCCGTCCCAGCGGCCGAGCGCTGTCGCGCTCCTGCCCCGCAGCCTGGGCAGAGCCGAGCCGGACGCGGGGCCGGGAGTTCATTCGTTTTATTGCAACAGCAACCACAAAAGGAGGCGATAAAAAACCACGAGAGGCAGTGCAGCGAGCAGAGCTGCATGCTCCCCCCGGCCCGGCCCCCCAGGGCTGCCGCCCCCGGCGAGCTCGGGGACCCCGGGGGAGCGGGGCGCTCTCGGGGGGCTCGGGGGTGCTGGGGGCACCCCGACGGCCTCGGAGGCAGGGGAGCGGCGCAGCCGGCGCGGCCTCACTCGGCCTCGACGGGGATGGGGTTCACCTGGCTCCCCGCTTCCGCCGGCAGCTTCTTGCGCGCGTCGGCGGGGGGCCGGGGCGGCGGGTTCGTGGGCGGCTGCTTGATGGTGTCGCCCACGTGCAGCCGCTCCTGGGGCTTGTGCTCGACGGGCCGCCACTCCTCCCCGCGCACCGCCGCCTGCAAAGCCGCCGGGTTCGTGAGGAGAGGGGCCCGCGGCCCCACCAAGCCCCCCGCCCCCCCTCGGCCCAGCAAACCCCCCCCAAAGCGACTCCTTAGCACCAGGCGGGGAGAGCCGGAGGGGCGGCACCGAGCCCGGGCGTCCGGCTGGGCTGGCTTCTGCTCCCCCCGACCGCCCCGCAGAGACCCAGCCAGGAAAAGGGAGCGTGGGGGGGGGAGCTGGGACGGCTGGTGGACGCCAGCCCGGACAGACAGACGGACGGAGGAGGTTGCTGGCAGGCCACTACCAGCCCGGCACTCACCAGCAAGTAGATGCCGCTCGCGATGCCCAGGCAGACGGTGCCCAGGATGGTGGAGAGGAGGAAGCCGGCGGGGACGGCCAGCCTGCGCGGGGAGACGCGGCGCTCAGCGGGGCTGC
Organism: Rhea americana; assembly: GCF_003343005.1. Lineage (NCBI taxonomy): Eukaryota > Metazoa > Chordata > Aves > Rheiformes > Rheidae > Rhea > Rhea americana. Next base: position 62,746 of record NW_028186649.1, read on the forward strand.
TCCCGCCGCCCCGGCCCCGCGCGCGGCCCTCGCCCCACTTACGCGGCGTGCAGGACGGCCCGGACGTAGTAATTCCTCGTGAGGGGCCCGAACACCTTCACCACGGCTGTCATGTACTTCTGGCCGCTGCGTGGGAAGACGGAGGCACGCGGAGGGGTTTGGGCTGGCCCCCAGCGCCGAGGGACCCCCAGCACCCTGCTCTCACATCGCCCCATCCCCGTGCTCCCTCGTAGCTGCTCCCCCCTGCACCCCCAGCGATACCAGCACCCCGAGGAGCCTGCCTGCAGGATCCGGCCCCTGCTGGCAAGCTCCCCAGATCGGAAAGCCTGGAAGAGGCTGCTTCCTGCCATCTCCGTGCCATCCTCTCGACCCTGCCCCCTCCGGTGTTGTGCCCCTCATGGGGGGGGCATTCCCCCCATGGGGTCCTTTTGCCATGACCCCAAATTCCCTGGGCTGGGTTGGGGGCAGCACTTACCACCTCTCCATAGTGGAGCCCTTTTTCCGCTTGCTCCTGGGGTATTCGAGCAGGCAGACGAAGACGCCTGCCGCGCTGGGCGGGAGGGGGTGTCAAGGAAAAGGATGCTCAGGGTYGGCGTGCCAGGATTATTCCCTGGGACACCACCACCACCCCCGGAAAAAGGAGAAGGGAGGCTGGAGAGGGACGTTATCTGCTGCGTGCACAAGCCAGGGACAGGGCAATGCAGGGCCAGGGGACAGGCGACCGGCCCTCCATCATCCTCCAGTGATGGGGCCATCGCCCCCACCCTCCCAGGGAAGTTTTGCAGAAATGTGAAGGTCATGGTGCTGTTTCAGGGTGGGGATTTAAGGCCTGCAGGAAAAGGGCTGTTTGGGGTAAGAAAATGGTGGTTTGGGAAAAAAATGTGTAAAGAAGAGGAACTTGAGAAAAGAAAACGAAAGTAAGGGCTGGTCGCGGTGCTGCAGCCCCCCATCTCTGTCCCACTCCCCTGCAAACCAGCCCGGCTGGTCCTCAGCATCATCTCCAAAAGGATACATGCCGTATGCCGCGTAATACCAGCCCTTGAACTGCCCCGCCACGGCCACGATCCCGCCGGTCAGCATGACTGCGGGGACACAGGACAGCAGGGTGGGCCAGGCCAGGCACCCCCCTGCTCCCCCAGACCGCCGGAGAGGAATTGCTCCGGGGGAGGTGTCGGGCCGCGCACGTCCCGGCTGCCTCGCAGGGACCCGACGCCCAGGGAGAGGAGGAAGAGGAGGCTCCAGCCCTGCTAATCTCCGGCCTGGATGGGACTTTCCCGGGCAGCACCACCCCTCCTGCTTGCACCACCCCGGGAAACCCCGCCAGCCCCAGGGGACCCAGCACCCCCGGGTGGCCGGCGCGGCCGGAGGGCGAGGGCCGGAGGGCGACAGTGGCCCAGCCCGAGCGGGGCGCCGCTTCCTGGGCCGGGCTGCTGCCAGGACGGAGCTGGGCACTGACGAGGAAGGCACCGGCCGGCCAGGGAGCGGGGAGCAAACGCCGGGCCGCTTCCCCCAGCCCCCGGCCGCGGTGGCCCGTCCGTCCCACCGCCCGCCCTTCGGGCTCCCAGGAGGTGACCCGCCGCCCCCCCCCAAAGCAGAGGGCAGCGGCGGCTCAGAGGGATGAAATCACTTCTGCAGGGGATGAAATTCCGGCCGCTAAGGAGGAAGGAGCCACGCTCCGGCAGTGACCCGACGGCGGGGAAGGCCGGGCCCCGGCGCGCCCACGGCGGGCTCCAGCGGGGAAGCGCCGAGCGCCCACAGCCCCCGCGA
>NW_028186649.1:65882-67485 GCF_003343005.1 Rhea americana
CGGGGACGGGGACCTCCGTGCACCCCCAAGGACAGAGACCTGCAGCACCAGGGACGGGGACCTTGCACAGCCCCAAGGACGGAGACCCTGCTAACACCGGTGGGGCCAGGGCCCCTGAGAGCAGAGGCCGGGCAGAGCGGCCCCCCCGGGCTGCGCCCGCGCGCCCCAGCCCCACGTGGCCCCGGCCCCACGCACCTTGGTGTGCAGGATGTACCGAACGGCCCCCGGCACCGGCTCCGAGACCACGGCCGAGAGCAGCTCCTCCGCCGGCGAGGCCGAGCCGACCGGCAGCCCTTGCAGGAACCTGCCGGCACGGCCCAGCGCTCAGCCCCACGCGGTCGGCGGGGGGGGGCACCCACGGCAGGCAGGGCTCGTGCACCCCCAGCCGCGGCGCAGCCCGGCCGGCCCAGCCCCCCAGCTCTCCCCCAGGAGCACTCACTGGTCCCCGTTGGGCGCCGGAGGGAAGCTGCGTCTCACCACCTCCACGAACTCCGCCACGGTGTCGGCCAGCGCGAAGATCACGGCATTGGGGCCGGCGTCAAAAGTGTAGGCCACCTGCAAGAGCGGCGGGGGGGGGTGGGGGTGGGGGCCGCCGGTGGGGCCGGGCACCCCCCCAACCCCCCTCCCAGCCCCCCCGGTGCCGGCTGCTGGTACCTTGGTGCGGCCGTGGTGGGTGTTGTAGCGGTGGACCAGGGCGATGATGCGGCGCGAGACGTCGTTGAGGTAGAAGATGGGGGGGAAGGTGTCGAGGCAGGTGGCGTGGAACTGGTTGCTGTCGCGCATGGTGAGCTGGCCGAAGCCCTCCAAGTCCCGCTCGCGGATGTGCCGCGCCATGCGGGCGATGCGCTCCGGCACCAGGGCCTCCGCGCGGTGCTGCGGCGGCACGCGGGCCGGCGTCACCCGCGCCCTTCCCAGCCCTCCTCCTCCTCCTCCTCCTCCTCCTCCCCCCCACCCAGCCTCCTTTTTGGGGCCATTGCCACTGCCAAGGGCGCTGCTGAGCCCGAGGAGCAACGCTGAGCCCCACAGCTCCCCCGGGCAGCGCCCTCACCCACACCAGCACACCCCACTCAGCAGGAAAAACAAAAAAAAAATACCACCCACGGGACCCGTGACCCCAGCCCACGGCGTGGCCGGGACGCAGCGGGCGGCCCGTGGGGCAGGACGGGCCCCGGCGCCCCAGCACCGTACCTTCAGCAAGGGGCTGGTGTCCACGCTGGTCTGCATCCCCGCGGTGCTGCCCACCTGCTTCTTGTCGGCGCTGACCTGGCACGCGGGGGGAGGCGGTGGGACGGGGCTGGGGGCCTCGTGCCCCCCACACACACCCCGCCGCCCCGTCCCCGTGCCCCTCACCACCAGCACGAGGATCCTCAGCTCCGGCCAGTGGGTCTCGGGGGCCACCTGCTGCGCCACGCTGTCCTTCCCGTCCGGCCGCTCGCCCTTGTGCCACTGCACGAAGCCGCCGAACATGCTGCGGCAGGCGCTGCCCGAGCCCTGCCGCGCCACCTCGGAGAGCTCGCCCTCCACGCCGTAGAGCCGAGCCAGGGCGAACACTGCGGGGCAGGGCCACGCGTCAGCCCCGGCCGCCCCGCGTCCCCGCCGCCCC
>NW_028186649.1:68345-70691 GCF_003343005.1 Rhea americana
GGGAAGGCAGAAAGGCCGGGAGATGGAGGCAAAACGGGGGCGAAGCTCCAAGATCCCACAGCTGCCCGCAGCTCTGGGCAGCTCCACCACCCGAAGCTGCCACCCAGCCAGCTGCACCCAGCGCCGGCAGAAAAACAAGCACCGTTTTCCGGGGACCAACTGTCCCCAGGAACAAAGATGGTCCTGTTTTATTCCCTGCTCCCACGCGAGCTCCCGCACCCAGCGGCGGCCCGCGATGGGCGATCCCYGCTCGGTGCAAGGCCCCGGCTCCCCCTTCCCCGCACCAACCTGGTCCTGGTGCAGCGTCACGCTCAGGGAGGAGTTGATGGGCAGGATCAGGTCGCTGTCCCGCTTGCCCCCTGGAAGAGCCACGCAGGTGGGGCACGCGTGGGGGCAGCACGGCCGGCCGCCAGGCCCCGGGGGTCTCCACACCGGCCTGCCCTGCTCACGCCCTCCTGCTCCAGGCCGATCTGGGCCGTGGCACAGCACGGCACGGCTCRGCACGGCTCCTGCCAGCGCGAAGGCTGGTGCAAGCTGGCGTCTTTGGGGCTGGGCAGACCCCATGCAGGGGGGCACGACGGCAGCGGGTTTTGCTCCTGCTGCACTCACCCCCATCCCGGTGGCAGCCCAGGGGGTGTCCTCAGGGGTCCAGGCCGGGTGGAGCAGGGATTTAGGGAAGGGGGAAGCCCTGGAGTCTCATCACTTTGGGGCAGCATCAACCCCAGGGCTGCCTTCTGCATCACTGCGACGCCCGGGCACTCACAGTACTTGATGACAGCGATGTTGACAGGGGCCGTGCAGGTGACCACGGTGAGAGCCTTCTCCTCGGACATGGTGGCGCCGCGGCCGCGCACGCAGCTCCCGGGCAGGATCCGAGCCCTACAGGGGCAGCCCCGACCCAGGCCGCCGGGCGAGTGCTCCGCTTGGCCCCACGCGGGACGCGGCGCCCCACGCGGGATCCGAGCCCCGCGCGCCGTCGGGGCGGGCCCCGGCCCACCCACGTGTCCGCGCCGCGCAACATTGTAGCCAGCTGCCGCCGCCCCATTGGCTGGCGCCAGGGCGGCCGGTCCCGGGCGCCCAATAGCCTCGATCAGACCACGGCGCTGGCCACGCCCCCCGGAACGCCAGGGCCGCCCCCGCTTGCCCCCCCGCCCCGCCCCGCCCCGGGGGGTTTCGGGCCGGGCGCAGCGGGGAGGGAGCGAGGCGGAGCGGCGCGCGGCGCCATGTTGGTGCCTGGAGCGCAGCGCTGCGCATGCGCCGCTCCTGCTCGCCATGACACCATAGAGACGTGCGGGGGAGAGGGGAGGCGGCGTGAGTCCGCCACGGTGGTCCCAGCGCCCCCAGTGCCCAGGGCTCCCAAGGCCTCCAGTGCTCCCAGTACCCAGGGCTTCCAGTACCCAGTGCTCCTAATGCCTCCAGTGCACCCAGTACCCAGTGCTCTCATTACCCAGTGCTCCCAGTGCCTCCAGTGTGCCTAGTTCCCAGTGTTCCCAAAGCCCCCAGTGCCCCCAGTATCTCCAACACCCTCACTGCTCCTGCAACCCAGTGCTCCCAGTATTCCCAGTACACCAAGTACCCAGTGACTAGTGCCACACCTCCAGTGCCTCCGGTGCTTCCGGTACCAATGTTCCCAATGCCTCCAGTGCCCATAGTGCCCCCAGTGCTCCCAATACCCAGTGTCCCCAGTACCCAGTGCTCCCGGTACCAGTATTCCCAATGCCTTCAGTGCCCGTAATGCCCCCCAATACTCCCACTACCCAGTGCCCCGTGCTCCTGGTACCAAGTACCCAGTGCTCCCAGTGCCCCCAGTGCTCCCAGCGCCCCAGTGCCCAGTGCTCCCAGTGCCCAGTGCTCCCACTCCAGGGCTTCCCCGGCCCGGGACACCCCGCACCCTGGCAGTGGCACGCGCCCCTGGGGTATTTTTATGCACTGGCCACTCGTAGTGGAAAATATTCCGCCTCTCTCCGTGTGGGGGGGGGTGCCTGGCCCCGGCGTCGCACGCAGCCCGCCCGGACTGCCGGGAACAGCCGTGGGGGCACCGCGGGCTGCGTGTGGGGCAGCGGCGCTATCCGTGGGGCACGGGCACCCTGCCCAGCCCACCCCAGCCCCTCTCGTCCCAGCCCATCCTGGCCCATCTCACTCCATCCCATCTCATCCCATCCCATCCCATCCTGTCCCTTCCCTTCCCATCYCATCCTGTCCTGTCCCATCCCAGCTCATCCCAGCCCATCTCATCCTATTCCGTCTCATCCCATCCCATCTTGTCCCATCCTGTCCCATCCCATCTCATCTCATCTCATCCCATCCCATTCTGTCCCATCCCATCTCATCCTGTTGCATCCTGTC
>NW_028186649.1:71847-88028 GCF_003343005.1 Rhea americana
CCCTGCAGCGACGCGCGGTGCAATAGCCGGGGACGAGCCCGCGGCGTCCCCGGTGCAGCCCCCAGTGCCCCRAGGGCGTGCGGAGGAGCCCGGGGGGGCAACACCTCCCCGTCGAGGAAACGGGGCCGGGGCCGGGCCGCGCACGGGTGCCCCGGCYGCTCGGGTTACATCCCGCGCTCAGCAAAACCCAATATCCCTGCTCCTATTTTTAGGGCCGGGTTGGCACCCCGCTTCCCACCGAAAGCCGGGCAGGAGGGTCCGGCGGGGGYGGGGGAGAGCCGGACCCTCCAAGCYGGACCGTGTCTCCGGACCCGRCGATGCCGCCRGAGCTGGGCACGCAGCGCCGGGGACGGCCCCAGCAGCAAGGGACTCTCGGCTCAGGCCCACGGCGCTCGGCTCCGCTTTTAATTCTTTCTGCAGCGAAATGTCTCGTAAGCCACGGCAGCGCCGGCGGGAAGGGGCTGGGGTGCCGCGGCCCAGCACGGCGCCGAGGTCCCCGCCGAGGATGAGGACGGTGCCGGCGGAGGGGAGGCAGTCCGGGGGCGTGCCGGGGCGGCGGGCGGCTCAGGACGCGGCGCAGCCCCCGCCGTCCTCGTGCCGGGCCAGCAGCGACATGCGGGAGAAGGTCTTGGAGCAGGCGCGGCACCGGTACCGCTTGACGTCGGAGTGGGTCTGGAGGTGGGCGCGCAGGTTGGAGCGGTCGGCGAAGGCCCGGCTGCAGTGGGGGCAGGCGTAGGGCTTCTCTCCTGCGGGACGCCCCGGGGAAGGCCGTTGGCACCCGGCTTGGCGCCCCGGCCGCCCTCCGCACCCCTCGCGCCTGGCCGCGAGCCCCCGGCGCCCCGCGCCCCTCTGCAGCCCTCCCCGGCCGCCCTTCCATACCACCCTCGTCCTCTTCCTCGTACCCCTGCCCCGGTGCCCAGGCGCTTCTCAGCGGTCCCTGAAATGTGCCGGGACACCGGCGCCTGCAGGGCTTCACCCGTCCCGTTACAGAGGGGAAACTGAGGCACGGGGAGCCCCGGGGAGGCGGCGGGCGCAGCCCTACCTGTGTGGGTGCGGATGTGCCCCTGGAGCAGCCAGGGCCGGGAGAAGGCTTTGCCGCAGATGCTGCAGATGCAGGGCAGCGTGTGGGTGCGGATGTGCATCTTCAGGGCGCCCAGGCTGCCGTACGCCTTCTCGCAGTACTTGCAGCTGAACGCGCGCCGGCTCGGCGGGGCACGGGGCGGCTGCCCGTGGCAGCCCGGCCCCGGCGAGGGGCAGCAGGGCTGGGGGCAAGCCAGCCGCCCCCGCAGCCYCCCTGGCGCCGCCGGCAGGTTCAGGTTCTGGTTGTCCTTCAGGGGGGTCCCCGGGCCGGCGCTGGGGGGGCCCTTGGTCTCGGCGGGCAGCGGGAAGCGGGCGAAGAGGGAGCCGCGGTCCCGGGGGCGGGCGGCGGAGCCGGCGGGCGGCCGGAGCACCGAGAGCAGCAGCCCCCGGCACGAGCCGCACGAGCCGGCCATCTCTGCGGGAGCTGGAGCGGGGACGCGGGGCGTCAGCCCTCGCGGACGAGGCCTGCCTGCCCCTTTCACCGCCCCCTGCCCCGCTCCCGTGCCCGTCGTGCCCCATGGCGGGTCCCCCTTCTGCTCCCCCCCCCGCCCGCTGCAAAAAGCAGCAAAACCAGCCCCCCAGACGGGAGCGCGGGAGCCACAGCCCAGGGGAAGCCGGGGGGGGGAGCGGGGTGCCGGGGGGGCACAGGCAGAGCCTTACCGTGAGCACGCGTGTCGAGCTGGCCGTAGTTGGGGATGCGGGTGCTGGAGGGCTTCTTCACCAGGAAAGAGCGGGGCATGGCCGGACTGGCAGGGTGGGCAGGGAGAGCCGGCGGGACAGACGGACAAGGCAGGACAGGCAGAGCAGGGAGACCTGGCAGGACGGGTGGATAAGGCTGGGGCAGGCAGGGCAGGGAGACCTGGCAGGACAGACAGACAAGGCAGGGGCAGGCAAGGCAGGGAGACCTGGCAGGACAGGGAGACCTGGTAGGACAGATGGACAAGGCAGGATGAGCAGAGCRAGGAGACCTGGCAGGACAGGGATACCCAGTAGAATGGGCAGAGCAGGGAGACCTGGCAGGACAGGGAYACCCGGCAGGACAGACRGACAAGGCAGGGGCAGGCAGAGCAGGGAGATCTGGCAGGACRGGGATACCCGGCAGGACAGACRGACAAGGCAGGACAGGCAGGGCAGGAAGACCCAGAAGGGTAGGGAAACCCGGCAGGACAGACAGACAAGGCAGGACAGGCAGGGCAGGGAGCCCCGGCAGGGCAGGGAGACCTGGCAGGGCAGCCGGACGAGGCAGGACGGACGGCCGAGGCAGGCCGGGCAGGGCCGGGAGCGCGGGCGGCACGGACGGATGGACGGACGGACGGCCGAGGCAGGGCCGGGCCAGGCGGGAGGAGGGAGCGGGGGGGGCAGCAGGCGAGCGCCTCGTCCCCGCACCCGGCCCCCCGCGCCGCTGGGACACCCGGCAGGTGCCCTAAGGCCGCGGGCTCATTAGCATGGGCGGCCCCCGGGGCAGCCCCCGGGCCAACCGCGGCCCGAGGGCTGGCCTCGGCGGCCGGCACGCCCCGCCGCAGGTGCGGGGGCCGCGGCCGGACGGCCCCGTGCCCCGGGCTGCCGCCCCCCGCCCCGGCCGCGCCCCCCTGCCCCCCAGGGCCGGCGCGCAGATAAGGGMGCTCCTCAATGTTATCAGCCCGGGCCATTGTGTCCCGGAGCCGTTTACAGCCCCCCGCACCGGGGCCGTAGCGGGGGGCAACGTGCGCCGGGACAGGAGGTGCACGCGGGGCCCCCCCGGCTCCCGCGAGCCCCCGGGCGGCGGRGCGGGAGAGGGGCTGCGGCGGCTCCCCGTGGCCCCGTCCCTCGGAGGGGACGCGGCCGGGCGCCCGGCGGAGGGCGAGAGCGGGTCCCCGCGGCCGTGCCGCCCCCAGCGCCCGGCTCCGGACCCCTCCAACGCGCCCCGCAGCAGGGCAGGATGGAGGGCCGGGGATTTCCAGCCCCGGGGGATCCGGCCACGGTCCCCGATCTAGGTTACACCCGTCTCACCGCCCCGGCTCAGGGGTGGGAGAGGAGCGCGGGAACAATGCCACACCAACGGGCTCAGCCCCAGCGCCCGGACCGAGCCGGGAGCGTCGCAGGGTGCCGGCGGTGCTGTTTGCCCCCGAGCCTCCTCTCCGAGCCTCCGYCTGCTCTGCGCACACGCTGCTCTGAGGGCTGCTTTGACCCCAGCTACACGTCCACCACCTGTACGCAGCCCGGCTCGTACCCCACGCTCACCTGTGGCAGGGACCAGCACGGGCGTCGGGCTCCGTGCACAGCCGCCTGGACGGTCCTCGGGAATCGCTGGGGGGGGGTCCTCTCCCACCCCCGGGAGCAGCAGCAAGAAGTTTGGACTGACCAGAGCTATGGGGTGACATCCAGCCTCCCTCCAAGGGGTCACCAGCCCCCTAGACCGGGCCCAGCACGAGGCCCACCCTGCTCAGCCCATGCCAGCTCCCCCACCCAGCTGGGACCCACGTCTGGTCGTGCCCAGGGTGTCTGCTTGTCCCCCACCCGGCTGGGCCGTGGCCCTGGGGAACCCCAACAGCCTCACAGAGCCAGGATGTCTCCCTGAAGACACCTGGGAGAGAAACACCCTATGCGGTTCCTCAGAGGGGCTTTGGGGATGGCACGTGGTGCCGAGGACCCACAGCTGCAGGGATGGGGACAGGACCTCCCCGTGTCCTCCTCTGCATGCCCCAGATCAGGGCGCCAGAGGTGGGGGGCAGCAGCAGAGGCTGCCAAGGGGCAAAGCGGGGAAGCCGGAGCCCTGCTGGGGCTGTGGGGCCGACCACRGGACACTTGCCAGGTGGGCTCCCAGGAGGCAGAGGGACCCCCCCCAACAACGCAGCAGCACGCTCCAGCTCTGGCAGCCTTGCCACGAGGGAGGGACCCGTGCCACCAAGACAGGGATAAGCCAGAGATAAACCTCCAGGAGATAAGGGCAGGGAGAGCATTGTCGGGGAGTCAATGGCAGGGAGGGCTCCGAAAACCCCGGAGGGAGGAGGGCCCTGGTGATGAAACCGCATTGCCAAACCCTCCACRGGCCCATTATCGGGAAGAGTTAATGAGTCAGGGGATGAAGCTGTAAAGATGAGTCCTCTGTTTGAGAAGGGAGCAACCGAGATAACCGATGCAGTGGGGCACGCACCTCCTTCCCGCAACCTGCCCTGCCGGAGCCGAGCGCTCCCCCTCGAGCAGCAACAGGTTGGACACCTGCGGCCATGGTCCAGTCAAGGCTGCGAGCAACGTGGGAGCCGGGCATCCCCGGTGCCTCCGCTTCCCTGCTTGCCGATGGCCCAGGCTCCCGGGCCTGCAGGATTCCCAGCGCGGTGCTCCTGAGCCAGGTCTCGGCGTGAGCCAGATCTCGGCCCTGTCAAGCAGGCAGCAGGGCAGGACGAGATTGAAACGCGGGCAGCAGGCAGGGTGGCGGCAAAGCCCTGCTGACGATTCGCGGGCACCTGTGCCCCAGGGGGGAGACGCTTCACACCAAGACAGCCTATGGATGAAACTGCCTTTATTGAGAAAAATGGTTTGCTACAAATATGTCATTGATTTTTGTTTTCTTCTTCTTCTTCAAAAAACAGTACGTCTCGTTAAAAGTTCTAGTTGTTATGAAAAAAGTCACAAGTAACACACTGAACAGCATGGCCACTGGCACGGCGGGAGCCTCCCTGTGCCCAGAGCCATGGGCACAGCCCGGGCGGCACCGCGGCCCGTCGGGCACAGTCGTACCCAAACCCCTTGCAAAGAGGAGGCGAGAGACGCATGGGAGCTGCCTGCAGAGCGCAGCGCATGCCTGCAGCATCGCAGCCTGGGCCTTAAAGTGCTTTACAAAAGCAGCRGTTGCTGCCCCTGCTCTGGTATTGCCGGGGCAGAAAGGAGGAAGGAAGRAAGGAAACAGAGACGTTAACAGCGCTGCCTCAGACTGCCCGAGGCAGGTGAGGGGCTCAGCTCCCACATGCGCAGCTGGGGTGCCCCCCAGGAGACTGCGGTGGGAGAGATCCCGCTGCTCACCTTCCCCTCGGGAATTAGGGAAAGTCCTGGGCAAGGCAAGAGGGCTCTCAGTTTGCTGAGCATACAGCGCTGGTAAGAGAAGACACTGTCCCTTCACGCTAAACCCCACTCGAGGGATGGGAGTAGAGAAGCTCCAGCCCTTTCCATGTGGCCTGCACCCGTTGAGCCCTCAGCTAGGGGACCAGACGGTGCAAGGGGGCCTGTCCAGCTCTGCAGGCTCCTCGTAGGACTGCCAGYGGCACTGGGAAGCTCACAGCCCTGCAAAACACTTGTTACTATTTCGATCAAGGTAAAAAAGATACAGTATTGCTAAAGCAGAGCTGGAGGGAAACAAGTCTCATGGATAAACCATGAAAGGGTGCTCCTCCCGGCAGTAATGTGCAGGGAYGGCTTAGCAGCCAGGCCTCTGGCACACTCGAGGCACCAAGCATCAGCTGCACCGCAGTAACCCAACACAAGCATGTCTCCTCCAGGGCAGAGGCAACAAGGGGTTTCAGTACCATTTTTTAATCACATTACTGCAGTTCAGCAACCACATGGGGTCAGACACCTCCACATAGCTGCTGTACAGAGCCTGACCCCATAGCAAAGGCGCTCTGATAGCCCACAGCCCCACCAAAGAGCTCCAGCATCTTTAGAGGTGGGACTTGATCCTTTGAGAGGCCATTCTCAAACCAACAGGCTCTGGAGAGGATTGCTTTCTGGGCTGGGACGCAGCTCATCTGTGTRCTTCCCAGGCTACAGGGAAGAGCCCACGCACCCCCCTCTCCTGCTTGAATCATGTGCTAGCAGCACAGATTCAGCAGGCACAGGAGATATCCAGAACAAACAGACCATCGAGGACACCGACCTCTCTCCATCCTGGTTAAGACAGGCTCAGCAGTGGAACAGCCAAAGCCACGTACAAGCCTCGCAAGGACCACACAACCCCGAACCCTGCATCCTTTCCTCTGGGGGCAATCCAAACCCCTAGACTCTCTGTGCTGCAGGGCTACAGATTTAGTTGGACAAAACCAAACCTCAACRGCCAAGACATTAAACTGAGGGGCCTTTCCACCCCAACAGCTCTGGCCAGGCAGAGCCTCATCTGCCAGGGCAGCTCGCGCAAGCAGAAAACTGCCCCAGGACCACRGAGGAGCTGTTTGCCTCTAGCTTGCCCACACTCTTTCCCCTGCCTGCAGCACCTTTCTCAAAGGGATTCCCAGCCTCCACCCCCAGCGAGCGACCCCCAGGCATCCTGCCACATCCGCAAGGCTCCGGTATCCTGTGCCTCTGGGCTCCTGCCGGGACCCACTGCCTGGTGAGGCCCCAGCAGCAGCAACCATGGCTGAGCAGACCCCAGGAGCGCTGACAGCACCGGACACCTACACGAGTCACCCTCTCCTTTGGGCACCTCTGATAAATCACAGCCTCCACGATGTGCGTGGCCGCTGCTCCCCCTGCAGGGACCTGCGCAGTGGGACGCAGCCRGCATCTGGGTCCCCTCCCCTGACAGGGCACAGCACGTCCCCAGCTCCCCGCCTGCAGGGACACACCAGGCGACGTGCAGAACAGGGCAGGGCGAAGCAGGCGAGCGGAGCAGGGTTTCCCTGCGACGTCACTCTGTGCCTGGTAACTGCACTGATGTCACAGATCTGGCACCAGACACATTTGTCACCCAGCAGCCCAGGTGACACTCCACTTCTGCTCTTCTCTGTAGCATCAACCGAACTGGCACTGCCAAGGGACCAGGCGTACCGCGCAAGCTCTGGCATAGCTGCCCAGATAGTTCTGACCTTTACAGGTCCCTTGATTAATCTCCAAGCAGAGGCAGAGCTGGTGGGAAGACGAGGTCAATACTGACCTCTACACAAACCGGTGCAACTTCTACCAGGTCCGCGCTCGAGCAGAGTTGTGCCTCCCGGCCTGTATCCCGTGACACCCCGGCAGTGCACAGCGAGGGGCTGCTGCCATTTTCCCACCCCCTCTCCACAAACCCCTGTATGAATGAGACGTCAACTTGGCWGCAAGTTTAGTGCTGAATCAGCGGGTCCGCAGACTTCATGCATCATCACCTCGCTGCAGTTAATTGACTGCGAGGCTTGTGCTGATCTTGCGTGACCCCAAAGGAGGGCAGGGCCCCAGCACACGGCTCCAGTGACGTCTCTTTAGATGGGAAGAGATTTTTGCTGCACATGGGGATCACTCCATCGTGCTGAGGACAGCAGCAGCTGGCTTAGAGCCTGGCAACAGAGATCCCCCTGCCACTTGCTCCCRGTTGAATGGACTGGAAGCAACCAGCAGCATGTACCAAGAGCAAGGGGATGATGTGCAGCACAGGTCAGCTGGCCTGGGCGGGCTGCAGCATAGCCAGGGTGAGAACGACAGAAGGGGTCATGCATGGGGAAGACGCATGGCCTCTTCCGTAAGTCCTGCAGTGCAACCCGAACTAGTGCAAGGGCAAAACACTGTGGCCATCCCACTGCATCACAAGGGCAGGAGCTTGAGAGCAAGCAGGAGAGAGCTGTCCCTTCCACCTCGGGCCAGGGCACCACATCACATGAGGGCAGCAGGCAGACACAGCGCTTGCTTCGGAGGAGCATCTCTCGGATCAGCATCTGCCCAGGTGTGCCTTATTCCCAGAGAATCCTGGGGGAGGGAGATGCAGTCCTGTGGTTTGGGGGGTGGGGGGGACGACAAGATGCTCTCCATTAGGGTTGGGATTCTAGCACAGAGAGCACATACAGATGTCCCTCCCTGCCACACATCACCTGGACACAACCCAGCCGCTCTGCACTGCCTGTCAGCTGCCTGGAACTAATCCACCTGTTTGGTTGGTTGCACACTGCAGACAGAAACTGCCACTGTGGATTACACCCACCATCTGTGTGCTCCTGCCCACAGCCACATCCAGCACCAGGCACCTGCTCCCACCACAGAGCAGCTCTGCCTACAGAGATGTTAATGCTGCTTGCTGTGTTAGGAATCTGGCATATGAAGTCTCACAGTGAAATCCTCCTTCTAGTGCCACGCTAGATCTCTTTGCCAAGAAGTTACAGGAGCGTGGCAGGTTTTCTGTGGATTCCCAACTGTCCCAGATGTAGGAAAATCAAACCTGGGCATTTCCTGGCAGAGTTTTCACAAGCCTACCACTGCAGGCTGGACCCCCTGCTCTTGGCTCCATGCTCAAACACCATAGCTCATCATTTAATTACAAGCATTTGAGAGATMAAACTTCAGGTAGGGGAGGGAAACCCATCCATCAACATTAGGCCTGCATTTACAGCAGAAAGCACTGCTAAAGCCAGCTGAGCGAGAGTTGCTCCAGCCATCCCACTTGGCAAGAACACACAGAGCCTGGCCACACACACTCGAGAGGGTTAATGGCCCGGAGATCGCAGCCAGCAGACCAGCTCTTGGAGAGCACAAAGGGCTGCTTTTCCCCCCAAACAAGGCAGCCCTCTGAGCCACTCGGCACACTGCTCGTACCTTACTGTACAATTCTCTTCCCAAAAGGGACCCAATGGCCTAGCTGTGTTTCTGATTTGCTTCTCCAGCCAACAAGCTCTGCCCACAAGGTGCTGCTCTAACCTGGTCTCTCCTGCAACATCACTCACGTACAAAGAAACAAACTAACGGAGAAACAGAACAGCCCAGAAATAACAAAACAGGAAACCCATGCACTTCCCATTGCCCAGGCAGAGCCCCACCCACAGGTCCAGGGTCCAACATCTCCCTCCCAGCCAATTGCAAATCCACAGCATGTTTGTTTGTTTTTTTAAAAAATATACTTTCTTAATAATGTTCCATAAAAATACTCTTGTCCCCAGTCACAGATATTGCAGTGTGAAGAGTAATAGCTTCTGTTCCTGCTCTATAAAACGTGGAAAAGGTATCACACCGATTAATGTAGAAAAATGCAAGAACTCCTAGTATCACAAGAGCTAGTACAAAATGAGAAAGGTAAGAGTTTCACTGAACGCTGGATGCCAGGACAGTCCATGGCTCCCTGCAGACTCTTCTGAACCCTCTGGCGTCACAGTGCACGGGGGCAACAGTCTTGCTTCGGGATTTAGCCCAGTCTGTTTTTGGCCTTGCCTGTGCAGTAGCAGGAAAACAAGGCAGCTCTTGCCCACAGCGTGGAGGACAGAACAGACCAGTATCTCCAGAAATAGCCACGTGGGGTTTAAAAAAGGCTCCATGCTGTTTTCTTCCCTTTTTTAAAAAGAACATGGATGATTCCAGTTTAAAACTAGTGCATTTTTGCATAAAATGCATCATAGTTTTACATACCTATTAAATTGCAACAAAGAGCATGAAGACGAATGGTGCCAAAAAGCATCTAATAATAAATAGATCTGGATACAGGTATATACTCCGTATATGGATATGAAACGCCCAACTGAGGAACAATCCCAATCCTCCGGCACAGGCACCACTCTGCTCCCAGCAGGGAATGTCTCTGCTCACTCACCAACCAGTCCAGTGTGATGCTAAAGAGACTCCACCTTCTTAAACAAGGTGGGATCAGCCCAGAAAGAAGTTGGAAGAGAGGTGGTGGGTCTCTGGGGGTGCCGAGAGGCCAAGGAGCTCCGTACCTCCTCAGCAGGAAGGCTGAGTGTGCAAGAGGAGAAGAGATATGAGAGAGGGGTCTGAACCGATGCTCCGCAGTCACCTTCAGTTCTCGGAGAGGGACAGTGCCAGGGCAGCCTGCAACGCTGCCTCCTCATCGATATTATAGTCCTGGAAACAGAGAGCGGCCAGTCAGAAGAGCCAGCACTGACCACAGAGCCTCCTCAAAGCAGTGGGAACAGGCAAGGGGAGGAGCCTTTCTGTTCCCGATCCTCCCACCAGGCTGCAAACAGTGCAGCCCCCCTTTACCTCTGGCAAATGGGGCTGTGAGGTTCCAGGAGCAACACACTCTTTGGGGCATTCTGTGTCTGTGCCTACAGTCCCTTGCCTGCTTGGGTCAAATCTGGTAACATCGCTTCTGCTCTTGGACCAGCTGTGTGCATGGGTGAAACAGGTCCATGTGAGAAGCAGTTCCATGTCTCCCCAACTGAAGCTCCTAATTAGGTTTCTCAAGAGTTTAATGAAGCATGTGGAAGAAGTGACCCATGTTCACAGACTGTAGTAACATTTCCCTCCTCCACTTTCAGTGGTGTTTTCTTGGGTACATGTTTGTTGAGGACCAGCTCAAACTCCTCTGCAGAGCAGGCTGGGGAACCCAATTTTGCACCCACGAGCTCTCCAAAGTAGGGCTAACGTGTGCTGCATGCATCCTGCAAAGCCTAAAGAAGGAACTGTCCCCTTGCTCTCCTGCAGGGATGGACACCAATTTGGCCTGGTACCGGCATGAAAGGGCAACGGCTGGTTTCACTTCCCAGCCACTCAGCAGGGGACACAGGGAATACGACTCAGCTTTGGCTCATGGGCGTACTCACCACAAAGGTGTCATAGGAGAACTTGTGCCTGTGGAGGAGATGCTGCAGGAAGTTGGCGCTCTTGTAGCTCGGGTCACCCCAGGGCATGGCTGAGCAGACTGGGCACACCTGCAGCAAGAAAGGATAGGGGAATCGTGACTCACAGGCACAGACCCCCCTGCCTGCCCCCAGGAGGCCTCTGTCTCCCACAGAGGGGTGGGGGCTAGCGCAGCTGTGACACAAGATGAAGGTGAGCAGCAGTTTCCCTTCATGACAATGTGACCTGCAGCAGGTTGCACTAAGCAGGGGGTTCATCCCTATTCCCTCCTGCCTTGGTACATCCCTCAGCATGCAGAGCCTCCAGGTATGCAGCCCAGACTGCTTTTAGCCCGGTGACAAGTTACACGTGGGTGCACACGCACCTCTGAGATGGTGCCAGAGCTGCAAGTTCCTCACCTCAGTCACCCACAGCTGGGCTGAACCAGCAGAGCTGGGGGAGAGCAAACTCTGCACCTCATGGATGGCATGCACAAGGGGACAGAGGTGGCTCATTCCAGAGAGTCTTACAAAGCTGGCAGAGGCAGTTCCTTACCTCTTGTCAAAGAGATTCAAAACAAATTAAATGACCTAGAAACACAGCTGCACTTCCTGCGCAGCTCTGTGTTCAGGCAGCCTTAGATGAAGCACTGGTTAAGATATATTTGGATTCCACGGGTTACCCCATACAAAACTGTCCAAGCCCAACAGGTCGGCCTCGCTCACCACTTTGTTGGGGTCATTGCGGTGATTCTCCATGCAGTGCTTGACTAGCTCCTGCTGGTCCAAGTTCCGGGCCCCACAGTATGGACACACGAACGTTGAGCGATTGGGAATATTGCTAAGGAAAGCAAGAAGAGCTGAGATACTTGCAAAGGGCCTGGACCAACTTCTCCCAAACTAATCCAGCCTCCCTTGCTGCTTCCTGGTCTGTTTTGTCCCACCCACCCGAGGCAGAGGTGGGTCACTCTCTGAAACAGCACAGGGCAGCACCCCGGCTGCAGATGCCATGAGAGAAAGGGTGTCAGTGTGTCTTCCTGAGACCACTCCAGGATAATGAGAAAGTGAAACATGTCCTGGGATTTTAGGGCTTATAACAAAGAGGGATGCAAGCATCTGTAAGGTCTGTAAGCAGGGACAGGTTTCCCTTCCTGATTCATGGCAGTACCTGGGGATGGGCTGGGATGTGGGGACGACAGGGACGAACTTCGGGCAGTTGGCCATCTGCTCTTGTACCTTTGCACAGGATGAGACGTGAGAACGCATTTTTGCTAGGGTTACCTAGAAAACAAGGAGAGGACACATGTTCCTGGAGGCTGCAGGAACCCCTTCCCCTGCCAGATGCAGCATTGGAGCATCTGGTCCAGTTTAGTAGAGCAGTTTTGGCCACACTTTGACCAATCAACATCAGAGTGAATATTGGTCCATGCAGGCTGACCCCCCCAGCGCATAAGCTCTGCACCAATCCTTCCTCCCCTGCAGAGCAGGGCGATTTGGGGTTGCGTGCTCTCAGCACAACATGCCCCCAAAGGTTAAACACAGAAAGTCACCCAGGCTGCATTACTGCAGCGTTAGCTCCATTTTCCTTTACACTCAGAAACCAGGAGCACACAGTGCTATGCAGCTTGGCTGACAGGTGGTAACCCTAGACTGCTGACACGATCACATGGGATCACCTCTGGGCCACAGCCAGGGAGTTACAGGAAGATCCCCAAAGTATACGGAAGCCAGAAAGGGCATCAGCCCAACTTGTAGAGACACATCATGAATCATAGCTTTATAGCTGGTCCCAGAATTGTCCCAGACCAGATTGCCCTGGGCTGGCCCACGTGGTGCCTATTGCCTGCTGCCAGTTCAGCTCCCTAGCAGCTGTCAGGATCACAGCACCTTAAGCAAGAACTAAAACCTTATCCCCAGGAGGAATGGCAGAGCTGATCTGTCTCAGCCTCTCTCATGTTGCAGGGAAACCTCAGCATGCATCTGAAGGTCCCCACTGTCTAATAATAGCTCCATTCTGTGGACAAATGCAGCTAGGAGAGCACCTTCATCTTCGCACAGCCCTGCTTGCCTCAGGCAGCCATGCCTTCCCGGCCTGTGGTAGCAGCCTTCCCACAGAGAAGGTCCCACAGGGGCCACAGTATCTTGTAACTTGGGAGCTCGCTGAACGGGGAACTTTGCAAACCCCACCACAGACAGSAAGTGACCTCCTTTTCCCTGGCATCACAGCAGCAGGGCCAGCAACCACATCAGTGCCTAGCACACATCAGCATCCAAATGAAGCTGCGCCCACCTGGGAGAGGGCAGCTCCTTCACAAGCTTTACCTTCTTGCTGCAGCCTCTGCAAGGAGCCTTGTAGGACGACAGCTGTTTCTCCACATTGGAGGCCTTCTCTACCTTCTTGGGGTCGAAGGGCATGCGGCAGAGCGGGCACAGTGGAGAGGGCACTTGGAGGCAGGGCTGCAGGCACTCTCCACAAAACCTAGGGGCACAGAGAGCAGTGTCGAGCGCCTCGGTGGGAACCAACGTTGTCCCAGCCCAGGAGAGTCAGGAGCAAGACGCTGGCCCTGGGGCAGGGCATCGGCCCTGCTGTGCACCTGCATCCAGGGAATCTTGCTTGCCTTGGGCTGCTCTCCCTAGCAGGATCCAGGACAGATCTGAGGACACTCAGAGGAGCCTTAACCACAGAGGAAACAGCAGAGCCTGCACTGCAGGGTGTGGAATCAGCTGTCCCACCTGGATCCTTCCCATAGGTGTAACGGGTTCAATGTCCACTGCGTTCATCTGTCTCTGGCCATGCATACCCTATCCACATTGCTGACCTCGGCATCCCAGTAGCTCCCAGATGCCCCAGGGGCTTCTTCTTACAGCCATCCCCACTGACTCACAGCACTGTCAGACCTTTAGGGCAGCCCCAACACCGAAGATTAAATACCTCTGAGACAGATACCGGGAGCGATCAGACAGAGCAGGTGGCTTGGCACTGGGTATAAGGACGCCAGGCTCAGCCCAAGTCTCACGTCCTTTCACACGCCCCGTGGAGAAGGAGCCACTCTGCAGGAGTGGAGCTCTCTGCTGCATGCCCTCCAAGTCCTCCTCCACACACACACACCAGTGACCTGTACACATCTGGGGCAGAGTCACGGTGCACAGATAAAGCCTCTGCCTGGAGACCCACGGCCAGGCACTGAGAGCTGCTCACGTGCCTGGGCTGTGAGTGGAGGGACAGATTAAACGGAGCCAAACAATAACCAGTGCCAAACATCCAGGCTGCATAGGAATAAAGCAAGTGGGTGAGCTACAGATTTACGGCCTGGCTCACTTCCTCTCAAGGTCCTTATGCCTGCAGGAGCAGAGATGAGAAATCAAAGTAGCAGAGAGGAAACACAGCGAAGCCACCCTCAGGGCTGGCAGCACACAGAGAGGAGGGAGCAGGCTGCCTCTCCAGCACAGAGCAGCGTGCTCAGAGCCCAGCGGCTCCAACCAGGTGGGTCTGGCGCACTCACGTTTCCCCTTTGCTCAGCTGTAAAGGGAAGCACTGCTGAGATGGAGCAAAGCAGCGGCCTGAGTTGAAACCACCAAAATCCCACCCGGCACCCCGGACAGGGGCAAGAGCTCAGATTCCTGCACCAGCGCTGATGCTGCTCTGAATCCGCCCTGTGGGACAAGCACCAGCAAGTCCAAACTGAGGGCACATGCCTTGGACCTGCTCAGACCGGGCAGCACAACCCTGCAGGAACCTCCTCCACCTCTTTCTTCCATGTGAACACCACACCAGGAGGCCAAGCCTCCCCCCCTGGGCACTACGGAAGGTGGCCTGAGAGCTCTCTTCCACCCATGGTCTGTGGATGCCTCCACAGTCCCACAGCAAGGCAAACAGATTTGGCCCTCACAAAGTAAACAACTTCAGCCTCTGCCCAAAGGGGTCACAGCCACGATGGGCCACCACTGGGGTCATGGCGAGCCAATATCCCCTTGTCACCCGCAGCAGTTCCAGCCACAAAAGAGGTGTCAGGGCAGCGTTCACAGGGAGTAGGAACCTGTGGGAAATACTGCTCCTGCCTTCATCATCCRCACAGAGCCACATCCACAGACAGATCTGAAGCCCACCATCAGCATGGTTGCTGATACCTACCTGCAGATGAAATCTCTCTTACAAAGCCGGGGAGAACCACCAGGGGTTTCACATAGACCAATACTTCGAGTCAGCCAAGATCTAAACCTCTTTGTGCTGTTCCCTGGCCTGTAGGAAGCACAGTCACACCATCCTCGTCCCCTCCACCTACCAATTGCCCTTACAAATCCATGTCACCTAGAACCAGGGTACAAAATGCTGCTCAATCTCTACAGCCACACTGGGACCAGGCACGGGAACACAGTCACCACCTTGTCCCTGACTCTCCACACGAGCAATGACTAAGCCCTTCCCAATGCAGATCTCTCCTTCAAGGGGTTCCCAGGTGGCCTCCTAACACACTTAGAGCTGCACCATCATGCAGTGGCCGAGGAGCCATGCAAGGCTACAGCTTGCAAGAGGAAAGTCATTGCAGCCCCCTGACCTCACTCCACCACCCTGGTGGGCTGAGGGTTGCCCTCAATCCCAAATGATTCAGAGTTGAGAAAGAGCCAGATCTCAATGCGAGAACAAGTTGTCTCAGATATCAGCTTTGAAAGAGGAATTGAGGAGCCATCACTGAAAGTTTTCCTTTTTGTCTCTAGAATGAGCAGCTGGAGTGGGGCTGCAAAGCTGCCATCAGCACCTACAACCTCCTTGTCCCCAGCCAGCTACCCACAGCCAAGCTCCTGGTTGGCACCGAGGTCCCAGGTCGCACAGGCAAACCCCAGCTCCCATGCAGTAGGACCCCAAGATCTCCTGACCCTTTTCCAGCCTCAGTAACCTTCTCCCGGCATACCAAGGGACCAGAGGAGCAGGGCACAGCTCAAACCCAGCTTGGCCAACGTGTGATCTGGCCTTGGGTTGCTCAGATGCTCACAGAGTGGGCTCCAGGCAGGATTTCCATCCAGGCGAGACCACAGTGGCTCTGCCAGGAAAAGGGTGTCAGGGGCTGGGCAGAGTTTGGGGGAGATCCTCCCACCATGAGCTCCGGGGGGCACCCCTCTGCTTCCCCATCGACTCCAGGATAGGGACAGGGTGACAGCCCAGCACCGGGGTGGCTCTTGTGGAGGGAAACAGAGGGTGCTCAGAGCAAGGAGGATCTTTGGATGCACCCCACAGTGAGAAGCCCCACTGTGGGGGCCAGGAACCCAGGTCCTGTCTGCAGGATGAAAAGAAGAGGTCCTGGTCGGGGGAGCATATGGGGGGCCTCAGCCACAGGACAGGGACCCCGGGGCCAGTAGGTCCCCACTTCGTGGGAAGGGGGCAGGGATGGGGGGCAGAGGCCGGCTGGGGAAAGGCCTCCAGCCCTCCAGTGTGCCCCCGGCGCCAATGCAGGAACGGGGGATAGGAAGAGGGTCCCGGCAGCGGCGGGGGGAAGGCGGCAGGACGGGAGCCCAGGTACTGGCGCGGGAGGCCGACCCAGCTCGGTGCGGGAAGGGATGGGCAGACCCGGTATCGGCTGAGGGGCAGGACAGGGGTCCCGGTACCGACTGCAAGAGAGCGGGGCGGTCCCCGGCAAGGGGGGGCCCAGTCCAGGGGCAAGAGCGGGG
>NW_028186649.1:89914-93351 GCF_003343005.1 Rhea americana
AGCGCGGGCACGCGGCGGGGGGRATCCGTGGCCGCGAGGCCGCGGGAACCGGCGCCGGAGGGTGCCGGGGAGGAGGCAAAGCCTCCTCCCCGGCACCCTCCGGCGCCGGTTCCCGCGGCCTCGCGGCGTCAGGAGTGGCACTGCCAGGCTCATCTCCGCGTCCTCCTGCCAGGGGCTGAGCCGGGAGACGGCCAAGAGGCTCCGCTTCGTCCCCGGCCTCGTCTACGTTGACGGTACGGGGACCCTGCCGGCTCCTGGCCCCTCACGAGCAGCAGTGCCCGGAGCGGAGGCTGGCACCGAGGGGGAGGGAGGGGGGGGCTGCCAGCCCCTTTCCGCTGATCCGCGGGGATGTGCCGCTCCGGGAGGGTCGGGATGGGTGCTGCCCGCGGGGAGGGTGACACGGCACCGCTGTGTTTCCTGCGCAGAGGGAGCCGTGTGCGGGCAGAGCCCGGCGCAGCGGGAGGAGAGCCTGGCCCGCGTGGAGGCCATCCTGCAGGCCACAGGCTTCCCCTACCACYTGGCCCACCTGGAGCAGGTAGGGAGCCGCCCCGGGGGGGTGTGGGGCAGCGGAGAGCCCGCCTGGGCTGGGGGCACGGTGCCCGGGCTGCCACGATTGCCCTAAACCCCGCTGGAAATTATCCAGCTGCCGCGGAGGTCCTTGCTTTGCACCCCGTGTTGGCGCCCGCCTTCCCGCAGCTGCCGCAGCCTCCCCCAGCCCGGCGCCCATCTCTGCCCYCCTCCCCAGGCCTTCGACCTGCCCGGCTCCGTCCTCCGGCGRGGGCCGCGGGGCGGCAGCAAGCCCTGCCCCAGTTACAAGGAGGCCGTGGAGGACTTCATCCAGCAGCAGCGGCAGGCGGCGGCGGACGGCGGCGGAGCTGCCTCCGATGGAGCCGCCTCCCTGCCCCGGCGCCCGGCCCAGCTCCGCACCCAGGACGTGCCTGAGCCTGCCGGAGGGGAGCCGGCAGCCCCCGGTGCCCGGCTGCCCGCCGCGGCCCGCACCGAGGAGCTGCTCCGGCTTTTTGAGGACGCGGAGACCTTGACAGCTAAGGAGGAGCTGCTGCAGATGCTGCGGTGAGCGGGGGGTCCCGGCCCCTGCGCTGGCCTGCCCCACACCTGGCTGCGGCTCCGTGGGCACGAGCGGGAATTGCTYTGTCCCTCCAGGACACACCTCATCCTGCACACAGCCAGGACCCAGGGATACACCAAGGTCATGATGGGGGACAGCTGCACGCGTGTGGCCATCAAGCTCCTGACCAACCTGGCCCTGGGCCGTGGCGCCTTCCTCGCCATGGACACGGTGAGTGACCACACGCCCTTGGTCCTGTCCCCGTGATGCCACGGTGGTGCCTGGCACAGCCTGGTGACAGCTGTCCCTGCCTGGGGCGGGGGACAAGCTCCAAGGGRCCATGCTGTGGCCTGCTGGCAAAGAGAGAAGGGGCAGTATGGACYTGTTCCAGACCCTGTTGCGTCCCTCCTTGGAGGTCGTGCATGGCTCAGAGCCACTGCTGCAGGGCCTGGGGGCTGCGGGCCCATGCCACGGATCCTGCTGTCCCTCAGCACCCACTCCCACCCACACAGGGCTTCATGGACACCCGTCACGGCGACGTGGCCGTGGTGCGGCCCATGCGGGAGTACATGGCCAAGGAGATYGCCTTCTACAACCACTTCTTTGGCGTCCCCACCATCATCACGCCGGCCCTCCGAGCCAAGGTAAGGGCGTCCCCCAGGCACCCTGGGGGCCCAGCCGGGCTCTTCAGGGCTACAGAAGCTGGGGGGGGGCTCCAGAGGGGCACAGCTGTCTGCACCCCGTTGTGCCCGTGCCCTCTGCTCACTCCCCCAGCGCCGCGAGAAGACCAGCATCCACCGCCTGATGGAGGACTTCCTCCTGGGGCTGCAGGCAGAGTTCCCCTCCACCATCAGCACTGTGTACCGGTGAGGTCTTGCCCCATCCTGCGCACGCACGGGGCTGTGCACACCCTGCGGGGACGGGGGCGGGTGGCACGGAGAGGGGAGCGCCCYGGGGAACCGAGGCTGTCCGCCGCTCACCGGTCCGTCCTCTGGCTGCAGGACGGGCGAGAAGCTGAGCACGGCTCCCGCGGAGGCCGGCTCGGAGCCGGGCGCCGAGCCCCAGCGCTGCCTGCTGTGCCTGTGCGCCCTGGACACCCTCGCGGGTGAGTGGGGACCGTGGCGGGGACGCAGGCGGGTGGCATGGGGGCAACCGCGGGCCCCGAGCTCCCGGCTGCCTTCGGGCTCTCGCAGAGGAGGACTTGGCCCTGGAGCCCACCCTGATCGCAGAGGAGGCGGCGCAGAGGCCGCAGGAGCCGGCCGGGGACGGCTGCTGCCGGAGCTCTCCGATGCCGGGGTGAGGTGCCACGGACAGCACCGGCGCTGCACGGGGACCCGGGGGACTCGGCCACCCGCTCAGCGCCGTCTCTCTCCGCAGGGCCGAGAGCAGAGCTGCCTTCCTGCCGCTGCTCTGCTACAGCTGCCGGCTCACCTTCAAGGAAATGGTAAGGTGCTGCCGGGCRCGGGGCTGCTCCGCCTCCTCCTGCGGGAGCCGCGCGGGTCCCCGCGGGGGACGGGACGCGGGTCCCCGCGGGGGGACGGGACGCGTGCCCCCCGTCCCTGCCCGCCCAGCGCGGCCCCTCTCCCTCCCGCAGGGCCGCCCGGACACGCTGCCGCCCTACGTGCGCTCGGAGGCCCAGCGCAGGAGCCGCAGGTGCCGCGGGGACACCGGGGCGCTCCTCTGCGCCGGACCAGCGCTGGCTGCGCCCCGTGACGGGCCGGCGCCTGGCACAGCCGGCTGGACCCTCACGGGGGGGGTTGTCCCTTCCAGGGCCGAGATGAAGCAGCAGATCCAGGAGTTCCTGCTGGAGGATGATGACGATGAGGACCCCAGCGAGAGCTGATGAGCCTGGCCCCGGTTTTGCCTCCTGCTGGGGACAAGGGTCCTGGGGACGGGCCCCCTGTCCCTCGGGGAGCCTGGCAGGGCACGGTCCCACCGCTGGGGACAGCCGTGGGGACRCGGCGCCCGTGCCCCGGGCTGCGCTCACCAGCACGCCTCGTAGGGTGGCGAGGGACCAGAGCCAAGGCTCGGGGACTTGCTGGGGCACCCACGGTGACACCTGGTGCCCAGGCAGCTGCTTTTAAACCCAATTTAAACGATTTGGTCAGCAGCAGGGGGGKCAGAGAGAGCCTCCCGGCCCCAGCTGTGCTCAGCCCACGGCTGCCAGGGCGGCCCTGGTCCCACCACGCGAGCCCCCCACTSCCAGCCCCAGGAGCGCGTGAACCGGGGAGGCCTCAGCTTTACTTTTATTATATATCTGTATAAATAAACCATTTGAATTAAAAAAAAAAAAAGTCTACAGTCCAGCTGGAGGTGCGAGGCACCGCTGCTGGGGCAGCCAGCAGCCCAGCGCCCGCCGGCGCTGCGGGGC
>NW_028186649.1:95121-107893 GCF_003343005.1 Rhea americana
TGACGATGTCCTCGTAGCTGTACAGCGTGATGAACTGCATGGCCACCTGGGCGCGAGGCACGGGGCACGGCTCAGCCCCCGGCACGCGCGGCTCWGCCCCCGGCGCCCGGCTCGGGCGCCCGCGCGCGTGCAGCAAGGGTTTGAGGGGCGCTTTACCGGCTGCCTCTCAAACTCGTTCGTCAGGGCTTCGTAGTCCTGGGGGGTGAACGGCTGGATCGACTGCTGCTGGGCGCTCATGGTGAACAGCGGCTGCGGGGGCACACGGGTGGGGTGGCATCAGCCCGAGGGGCCCAGGCGTCCGGGCTCGGAGCCGCAGCCCCAGGAGCCCGGCGGGGCACGGCCGCCGTCCTGCGGTGCCTGGCCTGGCGTCCTCACCTCATACCCCCCCAGCTTGAGCGTGACGGTGACGTCGATGGGGTGGTTCACAACGCCCACCACGGAGCGCACCAGYGACATGAAGAGCAGCGGGAACCAGATGATGGCCACGAGGAAGAGGATGATGAGGCCCCCCATGCCGTACTTCACAATCTTCTTCTTCTTCTGCCCTTTGGGCTGCGGGTACTTCTGCAGGGAGACGGCAGGCTCAGCACGGTGCCAGGCTTGGGGGACCAGCCAGTGACACCCCACTGACATGGGCCCATTGGGCACCCTTCCTAGGCTGGCAGAAGCGGGGGTAGTTTGGGGGGGGATATCAGAACAAACTGGCCACGGACAAGGACGTGGGGCACTCCCAATTGCTTCCTGCTCCTGTACCCCAACACCAGCTTCCCCTCATCTCTGCCTATGCCCCTGAGTCCCCCCACTGAGACCAGGGCTGCCAAAAGGCTCCAACTCCAGAGCTGAGCCATGATCTTGCACCTCTTGCCCTACAGCTCAGCTGGGCTGGAGGAGAGGAGTCCCCATACCCAAACCACATCCAGGCCTGGGCTGCATGGCCAGCTAGTCCAGGGCTCACTAACASGGGTCTCCAGCTCAGCCAGGATGGAAGACACGTGCGTGCCCCTGCCTGTCACCTGGGAGCAGGGGACAGGCAGAGCGAGGCTGAGGTCCCACCTTCTCTGTCTCGCGGCTGCACTTGATGATGAAGATGTTGGCATAGATGTCTTCCACGCACATCCAGTTGGACAGGGACAGTGTGGTGTCAGTCCAGACCCAGTCCATAACGGCCCGGAGCTCCACCAGGAAGGGCACGAGGCGAAACCTGCCAGGGACAGGGAGAGAGCGTTGGTGTGGTACCGTCCACCCTGAGCCACCGGCAGCCCCGCAGCCAGGACAGCCCCTGTCACCCAATGGGGGACGCAGGGCAGCTCAGCCCCATGCCAACCCCTGCCCTGTGCCCAGCACTCCRTACCCTTGGAAGAGGAAGAGGTTGAGGTGGTTGTATTTCTTGGTGAGGAAGTTGCCCAGGATGCGGGTAGGGTAGCCACAGCGGATCTGGTAGGCTGACAGCGAGAAGTAGATGCACTTCACRAAGTACCACAGCTGGGCCACTGTGTTGAGGCTGAACAACCTGCAGGCACCAGGAAGCAGGGGGGGATTGTAACTCTTCCAGCCACCCAATCCCCCCCCCACTGGACTAGACTGGGCCACCATGCTCTCAGCAGCACCAAGGACTGGCATCATGAAGGCAGCAAGCATGTGCCATGTGGCCTTGGCTCTGGGTATCCCCAAGCACCCTCAGCCCCAGCATGGGCTACTCAAAGAGCACCTTGCACCCTCTACCAGGCACCCCCAACGGATGCTTCACAGCCCTGTGTTGGGGGCACAGTGGGGCTGGTACCTTTCAGTGACGGCTGGCAGGATGAAGAACATCCACAGGTGGATGCTAAAGACCAGGATGACTTGGAAGATGAGCTTGCCCAGCACTGTCTTGCGGAGGTAGAGCGCGCGGTCGATCACCATGGTGGTGAACTGTATGAGCAGCATGACCAGGAAGGCCTCCGGCACCTGGTCATCTGACAGCGAGGACGTGATATCGGCAGCCGCGGAGTGTTTCTGGAGACACAGGAGACGTGAGGATGGGGCCTGGCCTGCCCCAYGCCCACCTCAGGGCTGGCTGGTAGGGTGTGCGAGCAGAAACACCTGTGGCCCCACTCACCCCAAAGGCCCAGAAGCCAAAGATGATGATGATGAAGTCAACCACGTCAGCCAGGAACATGAAGGCGTAGACGTCAGTGGCAGCCCGGTACTGGGTGTGCAGGATGTCCCAGAAGAAGTTGCGCACRGGCCGGTACATGTTCTGCGCCCTGGAGGGGACAAAGCGGACGGCTGTCCTGCGGGCTGCATCCCACAGCCCCCCACCCCAGCCGCCACACCACCGGGCACTCACATGGTGAGGAAGAAGAGCTTGACCTGGAGCCCAAACGCCTTCAGCTTCTCCTGCGAGTGGCTCTGCTTTGCCTCCTCCTCCTCCTCTTCCTCCTCCTCTTCCTCCTCCTCCCCACCATCCCCTGCAGGTGAGACATGATACAGGTATCAGCTTAGGGACAGCAGGGCCAGGGTACATGGGACTGCATCCTGCCCAGCCCCAGCACCCTTCACCACGGGTGACACGAGGCCTGGCGCTCAGCACCCTCTGGGGTGCAGCGGCTGAGAAACGCCGTTCACCTTCCTCCACKGCCTCCTTCTGCTTCTTGCTCCAGCGTTTCTTCTTCCTCCTGAAGCGGAGGTGACTGCTGCCAGCCCCGTTGTCCTTGTCCTGCCCCACGGCATCGTCCTCCTGTTCTGTCCTCACGGATGCTCCTGGCACCCCCAGCTCTACCGGTGCCTCCACCCCCTCCTCGCCAGYTGCCGGGGGCGGTGCTTCCTCCTGCCTCTCCTCCTCATCCTCGTCCTCCACTCGCTTCTTGGCAAAGGGGTCCTCCTCATGGTCCCATAGCCCGTAGCACTAGGAAAAGCCATGGGTTAGTGACAGCCCAGCCGGGACCCACCGTGGCCGTGTTTCCTACCACGTTCCAGCTCCACGTGCTTCGCCCCACCTCGCCACCACCAGCAACCTGTACGGGGAGCCGGGTGCTGCCCCAGCCATCCGGCGCGCCCAGCTGCCTTGAGCATCAAGGGCCCTAAAGCTTCCCGGTGGCCAGAGGCACCAGAAAACAGCGTCTTGGTTGGGAACAAAGATGGAGATACCCAAGAGCATGGACCGCCTCCGACGGCRAGGGTCCAGCTGGGCAGTCCCCAGCACCGGACAGGAGGCCGGACAAAGCGCTGTGCCGCGAGTGCCCTGCCCGCGGCGATGCCGGCACCCCGGGGCTCACCAGCAGGAGCGAGCGGTGGAAGAACAGCGCCAGGAGCTGGAGGAGGTCGTACTTGATGTAGCGGTCGGTCTTCTCCAGGCCCAGGATGCGGGGCGGGAAGAAGGGCTTGCCCTCGTTGCGCACCAGCGTGGCATAGCTGTTCCAGGGGAAGAACCCGAACTGGAAGAGGTATTTCACCACCACCATCACCTGCGGGGACGTGGGGGTCAGCGGGAGGCAGCTGGAGCCYGGCAGCCCCGGCGGCGCGAGCCCGGCAGCGGGCAGCGCGAGCCGGCACGGCCCGTGCCCACCTCGGTGAAGATGATAGCGGTCATCCAGAAGCGCTTGCTGGGCCGGGGGACGGAGAGCATGGCCCAGAGGAAGACGAGGATGGGCAGGAAGAGGGAGATGACGGAGGCGGTCACCATGTTGTTGAGGATGATGATGAAGTAGCAGAGCAGCTCGGAGTGGGCGGCTACGCAGTGGTAGACAGCCAGCAGCAGCTTGAGGAAGCGGTTGTGGGACTGGTAAAACCGATCCGACTCGTCCAGCGTGGCGAAGCGGAGCTGCCTGCGGGGCACGCGGGGGCTGAGCCCGAGCGGACGGCGCCGCGCCGACCCCCCATCCCAGCGGCGGTACCTGTTCTGCAGGAGCTCGCTGGCGGTGCGGGTCCGGTTTTGGGGAAGGGCCAGGAGCTCCCGCGAGCCGGCCACCTCGTCCCGCGAGCCCAGGGCCGGCGCGCGCTCCTCGCCGCTGCGCCGCGCCGCGCAGCCCCCGGGGCGCTCGGCCCTCTGGCCAAGGTCGGCTCCTCCGCGCCCGCTGGGGACGGCAAGGGGACGGGGCTCAGCCGCGGCCCGTCGCGGCGGGCACCGCGCCCGGAGCAGGGGGTCGGGGGGGCCAGGATGGGACGGGACGGGCCCCCACCGCCCAGCCGAGCCCCTCCGAGCCGTCTATGCACCTGCCTTGAAGCGACGCCGTTTTGGGGGTCGGTGCCCGCGGCCGCCCGCTGGCTCGGCTCCTCGGGGCCGTCGTCCAGCGGCTTGTAGAGCTCGTCCAGGACGCCCCGGTGCACGTCCTCTCCCTGCAGCGGGCACGGCGTCAGCGGGGCTGCCCCACGGCGCGCCGCGCCGTGCCCCACGCCGCGCCCCGCGCTCACCGTGGCCAGCCGCTGGGTGAGGACGTATCTCTCAACCCGCAGCACCGTGGACATGTCCGTGTGCTCCTTGGTGCAGGCGTGGAGCCACTGGGTGAGGCCGTCCACCGTGGCCTGGCAC
The DNA here is from genome assembly GCF_003343005.1 of Rhea americana. NCBI lineage: Eukaryota > Metazoa > Chordata > Aves > Rheiformes > Rheidae > Rhea > Rhea americana. The sequence goes on from NW_028186649.1 coordinate 99,632, forward strand.
AGCACCCACAGGAAGCGCAGGGTGTTCAGCGCCCGCTGCACCACGTTGCCCCGCTCTGCGATGGCGAGGAGAGAGGGCGGCGCTTCACACCAGCTCGGCCCCCCCCCCGGGGACCCCCCGAGCCGTGGGGCTCCTGCCTCCCACCTACCTGAGCCTTCCTCCTCCTCCTCCTCCTCCTCCTCCTGGCTTTGGGCCCCGTCAGGCCCCTCAGCCTCCGACGCCCTCCGCTCTCCGCCGTCCCCTGCAAGACGGGTGATGGGTCACGTCCCCCCGGCCCGGCCACGGCCCCCCGAGAAGGGGGTGCGCACGCACACTCGCCTCTGCCCCGACACCCGTGACGCCCTCCCGACCCGCTCACCGGCGRGCACCGACCCGCCCCTCTCGAAACCCAGAACAGAGCCGGAGGAGAGCTTGCGCTCAGCCCCACCGCGGACGTCGGAGAGCCCCCTCGCAGGCAGGAAACCCTGCTCAGACGACGCTCTCCTTACGGGCTCCGAGAGGCCAGCGCCTGCCGGGCCGGGCACGGCCCCCTCCCCGCGCCCCGGCCCCGTTTCGGAGCCGGGCCGGCGAGCGGTCCCACCTGCAGCGAGCTCGGCCCCCGGCTGCTCCAGCTCCCGCTGCTCCCGCTGCTCCTGCTGCCTCAGCGCCGTCTTGGTGTTGGTCATCCAGGCTTGATAGGCCAGCTGCGCCGGGAGGAGACGGGGCCGTGAGCGGCCAGCGGGCGCAGCCGGGCCCCGCCGGGCCCCCACCGGCGCCGCGCTCACCTGGAAAGCGCTCTGCTTGCCCGGCCGCGGCTCCTCCGGCACGGCCGCCTCCTCCTCCTCCTCGCTGTCCGACTCGAAGAGGAAGTATTCGCCCGAGTGCAGCACTGCCGGGGCGGCACGGAGCGTCACGGCGCTGCCGGTGCCCGGGCAGACCCCGCTGCCGTCCCCGCCGGAGCCGGCGTCCCCGAGCGCTCGGGCCGGGCGTCCCCGAAGAGGAGTCCCTCCGGAGCCGGCGCTCGGAGCGGCTCAGGGTGCGCGGCGCTCTGCAGCCGGCCGGGAGCCGCCGCCCCGAGCGGTGCCGGTGAGCCYGGACCCGGCCTGGCCCCCCCAGGCCGCTGCCCCGTTAGTGCCCGGTAGCAAGAAGCAGCAGCTCCAAGTTAACGTCCTGCGGCCGAGAGAGGGGACGGGGGACATGCGGGGTGCCACCTTGCCGAAAGCACCGTCACCGCCGCTCCGTGCGGCCCCGCAGGTGTTAGCGGCCCCGGCGGAGGGACCTTGCCGAGGGGCTGCGCCCCGGTTAACGCCCCGTGCCGGGGCAGTACCTGCGGCGTGGTCTAACCATGGCCGCCACCACCGCTCCCTCCGCCGGGCAGGGTCCGCCTGGCCGCCGGGCTCTGTGGAACGGCACGCGTGGGGCTGAGCACTGCCGCGCTCGTTGCACCGTCCCCCAGCGCGGGGCCGACCGGAGAGGGAAGGGGCGGTTCACCGCAACGCTCCGCCAGACGGCGCGGGGGCTTCCTCGTCGGCGGGGACGGGTGGTGGGACAGCCTGGATGTGCCGGGACCCCCCGGCTGCCCCCAGCTCCTACCTGGCCTGGCCTCGTCCTGGCCCTCGCCAGCGCCGCCGGGCAGCCGCTCCTGGTGGTACTTCTCCTGCTTGGCCCGGATCCGCTCCATCCTGCGAGGCACAGGCTGCTCCGGAGCTGCTCCCCGCGGCGACAGCGCCGCGTCCCCGGCCGCAGCGGAGCCCCAGCGGCTAAGGGGGGGGGCAGGAAAGCAGGGGGGAGACGAGAAGCCCCCCCAAAACSTGACTCACTGCCGCTTGAGCTGGGCCAGCGACTTCTTCTCGGCCTGCCGGTGCGAGCGCATGCTCTTCAGCATGCTGGCCTTGAACAGCGCGACGCCCCTGCGGAGACGGCACCGGGTGCCGGGGTGAGGGAGGGCATGGTGGCCCCCCAACCCCCCCGTCGCGGGGAGCTGGCACCCCCCAACCCACCTGGAGGCCTGCAGGGCCGAGGCCTGGAGATCCAGCATGACGTGCAGGTAGTAGCGGCTGAGGAAGACGCGGCGCTGGAGCAAGAGGAAGAAGAAGCAGATGCTGTCCCAGATGATGCCGGCCTCCTCCACGGGCAAGGAGCAGTCCTGGTCCTTGCCCATCTCCTTGGCTGGCGGGGGGAGAGGGGGGCAGGTCAGGCAGTGCCAACCCCCAACCCACCCGGCGTTCCCGGGAGCGAGGGCGGGCGGGATCCCCCCAGCGGCCCCCTGCCCGGGCACTCACGGTCGTAGTAGCCCTTGACGGTGCACACCAGGCTGAAGAGCTGGATCACCCAGCAGAAGTTGCTCTGCATTTGCTGCACGAAGACGCAGGAGAGAAGCTGCCAGGGGAGAGAGGGGCAGAGTGTGGGCTCAGGCAACCATCAGACCCCCGAGCTGCACCAGCGCCCAGGGCCCGGCGGCAGCGAGGGGGCTCCCAGGCTTTGCCCARATGCCAAGGGCAGGAGAAGCATGCTGGGGTGGCCAAGCGGCACCTCTGCAGGGTGGGCAATTGAGTGATGGGCTCTTGGGGTACCGAGGAGCAGCCCCAGGGCCACTCCATGATGTGTGGATGGGGTAGGGGGTCCCGGCAGCCTGGTGCCCTCACCGACAGCATATTTTTGGAGATGATGACAGTGATGTTGTAGAGGATGAGGCAGTCCCAGAGCACGAGGCGAGCCCGCACCGGCTTGCGCAGCATGGCGGTGCCAAAGAGCAGGAGGTAGAAGCAGGCAAGGAGGTAACCGAGGCCGAAGAGGCTGATGCGGGTGGCACCGGTGATGAAGACCACAACCAGGACGAACCAGAAGAGGTAGCGGAAGACCACTACCTTCGCCATGTCCAGGTATGACCTGCAGGCAGGGCTGCTCAGAGCAAGGTCCCCATCCCCTCCCAGCACCCACGTGTCTTCAGGGGGCAGAAACAGGGCTGCCAAGCAGGGAAGGGAAAACTGGGCAGCTTGCCACTGCCTCAGTTTGGGGTGCAGCAAGGTTGCTACTCATCCCATCCCCACCCCGAATCAAACCAGCAGGACCCAAGTCTACGTGTCAGCCCTACCTGGGGGCCCCAGAGCCTTCTGGGGGAGGGTCTCATTGGTCATCTCAACTTGAAGGTCCTGGGGTATGAAGCCCCAGGATCCCAGCCCTGCCTTGAGGCAGCCCTGTCCCAATCGAAGGAGTACTGTCCTTGTCCCATGAGGTCCTGTCCCAGCCATGAGGGTCTGGTCCCAGCCCAGCCCTAAGGTGTCCCAGCCCCAGGGAGTCCCATCYCAGGCCAAGGGGGTTGTCCATGCTGGGGGTCCCGTCCCAGCAGATCCCTGGGTCCCGTCCCATCCCGTCCTAGCCCCTGGGGGCCATGCACGCCGCGCCGGGCGCCCACCGGCAGTGGATGAAGTTGGGTGTGGGGCTGTGGGGGTCCCGCGCCAGGTCGAGGCGGTCCGCGTTCTCGCCGGCAGCCTGCAGCCACTCCTCGGTGCGCTCGGCCACGAACACCCGCCACTGCTGGGCCACGCACAGCAGCAGCACGAAGTCATCTGCGGACACGTGGCTCAGCCCCGGCACAGGCCACGCCCCCAGGGAGGCGGAGCTCACGCAGGCCCCACCCCCTCACTGCAAGGAGGTGGGCCCACCAACAGGCCCCACCCCAAGGGGCAGGGCTGCTCCCAGGCTCCACCTCCACATGGATGGAGCCTCCACCCCCAGGGAGGTGACCTCCACCAAGCTCCTCCCCAAGGGGGCAGGGCTCTCTTCAGGCTCCTCCTACCCAAAAGGGGTGGGGCCCACCCCAGCTCCACCCCAGCTCCACCCCAGCTCCACCCCAGCTCCACCCCAGCTCCACCCCAGGTGTCCTGGCAGGGGCCACCTGCCCTCTGCTCACCCTGCCTGGGGGTACAGGAGGGGACCCCCCCAGCGCTGCGCCTGGGTCCTGGGCACTCGTGGGGCCCAGGGGCATCAGAGAGGGGCCAGGGCTGGGGCCAGGGCACCAGGTACTCACTGATGAGGTTGGTGGATTTGGGGGCCGTGTAGAAGTCAGGCAGGTAGAGCCACTTGATGAGCGCCGAGTTGATGGGCAGGGAGCGGCTCCACCGCCAAGGGTAGTCTGGGGGCGGGGGGGACCAGCGGCCTCAGTGGCGCGCTCGCCCCCAAGTCCCCATGCACGGCCCCCACGCCCCTTGCCCATGCAGAGGGTGAGTGGCGTGCCCATGCATAGTCCCCCACGACCCTCACCCATGTCCCCTTGCCCGTACCCCCTACCCGTGCCGGGGCAGGTGGCAGGCCTGCACGTAGACCCCACCGGCACCTCCTCGCCCCTTACCCARGCCCCCTTACCGATGCAGAGGGCGGGCGGCATGCCCACGCACAGCAGGTACTGGTAGAGGAGGAAGATCACGAGGAAGAGGCAGTACTTGGGCCAGAGGCGGGCGATGGCTGCCCGCCGGCGCCGCGTGAGGATGACGACGAGCCAGCAGCCGTGCAGGATCACCATGAAGTTCATCCGCTGCCCGATCACGTTCACCGTCATGAGGAAGCAGATCTRGGGCGGAGGAAAGCAGCAGCTCAAATCCACACCCCGGGGTGCCAGAAGCAGYGGTGCCCCCGGGTGCCAGGCATTGCCCGCTCCTCACCTCCAAGCCAAACTTGTAGTAGAAGTAGTTGAGGAAGTATTTGGCRCAGCTGACGAGGCCATGGTCGAGGTGCTCACAGGACACGTCCTCAAAGATTGTCTCGGTGACGGGGGCCGCCAACTGGAACTGCTTGCGGTAATATTCCTGACGCCGGTACACCACGGCCTCAAACACCAGCAGCAACAGCACCAGCAGGTGGTTCTGGGTAGGCAAGAAGGTGCTCAGGGCCTTAGGATGGTGCAGAGCACCCATCCGCTGTAGCCCAAGCTTGATGCCCATGCTGGCAGCACACAGAGGTCTCCACGGGTGCCCCAGGGCAGAGAGCACCAAGCAGACACGTATGGGGGATCCGGCCTCCCCCCCTCACCCACCTGGATGTAGCCCAGGTTGGGGAAGCCCTTGCGGATGCCGAACCAGTTGGCGGGGTCCACAGGGCCCCGGTACAGCGTGGAGTTGCCCAGCTCCTCTGGGCTCAGGTTGGTGGCGTTGTGCTGGGGCTGCAAGGGAAGCGCGAGCTGGGTGTCAGCACCCTGGGCAAACCCTGCTGGCAGCCAGATCCCACCCAGAGCTGGGCATCTCCGGGCAGACTGTGCTTCTGCAAGCACCTGGGCACCTGGCACGCACAACTYGGCGGCCATGGTGCCCCGCTCGCTCCTCAGGCACCTGGGTGCAGTTGCTGGAGTACTCGCTGGGGTCGACGATCTTGAGCTGGTAGAGCATCTTGCAGACGATGATGATGCAGGTCCAGACAGTGGAGAGGCAGGAGGCCATGTGGCGAAAGCGGCAGTAGGGCATGGCGAAGGCCCACAACAGCACCAGCAAGAAGTTCATCAGTGAGACCTGCGGAAGCAGCAGGGTCACAGCCTGGCCACCACCAGCAGCAGAGGTGCTGAGGCCCCCTGGGGCACGTCCTGGCAGGTGGCCCTACCTCCTTCAGAGCCACCCAGACAGTGTAGAGAGCCACGAGTTTGAGGATGTGGAGCTCGAGCAGGCGCCTCACGAAGACCTGCACGCGGGTCAGCCTGTCCGAGAAGGTCTGGCCCAGCACGATGAGGCGCTCCAGCACCAGCCCCCACTTGGTGGGCACTGCGGGGACACAGCCTGTCACTGCCCATCCCTGCACCTCCCTGCCCTATCCTGGCTTGGAGGACACCCTATTCCACCCTGCGTCTGGGTGGAATAGGGTTCCACCTAGGTGGAATTCCTCCCTAGGTGGAGTCGGTTCCATTCCGACTCCAAGGGCATCTCATCCCACCTCATGCCCTCCCTGCTCCACCCCGGCTCGGTGGATGGCCCGTGCCACCCCAGTACCCTGCGAAGCGGCGTTGGAGTCATCCTCCTCGGCCCTGGCGCTCTCGGCAGCGGCYGCATCCCGCAGCAGACGGCTCCCGTGCAGCCCCTGGGACCTGCGGGGAGGAGGGCTCAGCCGCGGGCCCGGCGCACCCGCAGGCGCCCGGTGCACAGCCCTGGCGCAGGGCCCTACCTGGGGATGTGGCAGGGCTGCGGCTCGGCCGCGGGGATGTGCTCCAGGTCCGTGATGTGCATGAAGGGCCGGTGGAAGTAGTGGAGCTGCAGGATGCAGGCCAGGAGGAAGAAGCCTGGGATGAGCGTGCTGGAGAAGAGCTCRGAGACGCTGAACTGCTCCAGACCCAGGTCGCCCAGCCTGAGCAGGAAGAGGCAGGTTAGCACAGGGCCAAAYCCATCCCACCTCTCTCTCCTGGACTGGCAGGCATCCTTGGCAGAGCARGTACAGTGGGCAGCCCAGCCCAGCCCAGCATGTCTTGGCCATGTCTCAGTGCCCACCACCCTTCCATGGGGACAGCGGCGGTGGGAACGCGGGGCCAGGGACACTCACTGCTCGTTGGTGAGACCCGTCAGGTTCCTCCAGTACATGGGGAAGTCCTCAAACTGGAAGGTGTACACGGCGATGAGCACCAGCATGGTGTAYGCCACCACCAGCCACCAGAAGGCCTTCAGCACCTTGCGCCACAGGCTGTAGTACACCTGCAGGGACAGGACCACGACACCCCCTCGCACCGCTGCCCGTGCCTCGGGGACGTGGGGTCCTGGGCACCCGGACAGGAGCGGCCCTACCTGGAAGAGGGTGAGGCAGAGCAGGAAGAGGAACATGTAGACGATCTTGTAGACGACGAGGCGCCCGGCGAAGCTCACCACGATGAACATGCCGGCGCACACGCAGATCCAATACTTGGCGTAGAAATCCTGCACCAGGGCTCCCAGCGCCTTCAGCACGTCCTGCTGCCGGCTGGGCTCTGCAAGGACGGAGCTGCTCGGAGCTGGCCATGGGGCACAGATCCACCGGACAGCTGGGTCCCCCGGGAGCGCGCCGGCTGCCCGCGGCACGCGGCTCAGCATGCTCACATCACCCAAACCCCGCTCCTGCTGGGCACGGCGGGCATGGGGAAAGCCTGGGAGGGGGGTGTGCCCGCTGGCAGTGCCCCCTCGTGCCTTCACCCAGGCCCGATGGGGAAAGGCATCGCACGCCTGCAGGCCATGGGGTGCCGGGGCCGGGGGGTCCCCTCCAGGCACGGGGAGCACCCGTGTCCCCAGGCTGGCCCCAACGTCGTGCAGGGACCCCAGCGCCCTCACCCGTGTCCGAGACCGTCACCTCCAGGAGCGGGGTGGACGGGCACTTCCTCGTGAGGAGCTTCTCCTTGACGAACTGCCGCACCAGGAGCCAGAAGGTGAGGGTGAGCAGGAGCTGCGGGGAGAGGCGGTGAGCGGAGACAGCCCCGGCCCCGCTGCCCGCGGGGACGGGGGCGGCGCGGGCTCACCTTGGCGCCCAGGTCCAGGCAGGGGTACTTGGGGCGCACCAGCCCCAGCTGCTCGAGGCTCATGAAGCCCACGCGGGTGGGCAGCTCGGGGGCCAGGTCCATGCCCCAGACGTACTGCAGGCTGCAGAGGGCGAYGCCGTAGAGCAGGATGAAGGGCGAGCAGAGCATGGCGAAGTGGTGCCGGCTCCGCACGATCCAGATGAGGCAGGCCCAGAGCAGCAGCACGAAGGTCAGCCAGCTGTGGTACGTGATGCTCCACACCTGGAGCAGGGAGGCAGCGCGCCTGGGCTCTCCCGCCACCCGGGGCCCTCCCCGGCCGGCCCAGGGGGTGCCCGGCGGCCCCCCAGCCCCGCGCACCCCCCCTCACCATCATGGCAATGAGGGCGCAGACGTAGCTCTGCTTCATGACGACGTGACCCAGCATGTGCAGGGGCTGCCGATCCGAGCGCCGCTTCTCACCTGGCCGCGGGGAGGGGGGAGCCGTGAGAACCCCCCCAAGGGCGCCCACCCCGGGGGGGGCCCGAGCGCGGAGCGGAGCCGCCGACACCGGGCATCGCCCCACCCGGCCCTCGGCACCGGCCACGGCGGGGGCAATTGCCCCCAGCAGTGCCGGGGGTGGGCACCAGCTCTGCCCCACGCTTGAAGGGAGCAACTGCCCCGCACGCAGGCAGGGCGGGGGTCTCGGTGCCAGGCTGGGGGCCGGGCGCGCGGGCGGGCTTACCCGGCTGCGGCRCGGGGCCCAGGACGTGGACGGTGCAGTTCTCGGGGCCGCTGCCCGGCTCGGCGCGGGGGGACAGCATGGGCTGGGGAGCGGGGCGCAGAGAGGG
>NW_028186649.1:108238-113814 GCF_003343005.1 Rhea americana
GGGGCGGGGGGTCTTGTCCTGTCCCCCCACCACTGCAGCCCGGCTGCGGGCGGGACGAGCCCCTCACCCGCTCGCCGGCGTCCAGGCGCCGCAGCTTCAGGAGGGTSGCCACGGTGTAGTAGAGCAGGAGCAAGATGCCGGGGTTGGCGTAGACGGGCCAGGGGTGGCCGGCGTTGAGCACCAGGGCGTTGGGCTGGGAGCAGTTGGCGTACAGGACGATGTCCTTGAAGCCGAAGACCCTGCGGGGACGGAGCGGGCAGCGTTCGCGCCCCGCGGCGGGCGCAGGGAGCCGTCCCGGGACGACCTGCAGCCGCCGGAGCCCGGAGCCGAGCCGGCCGCTGGCCCCGGGACTCACCGTGCCCAGATGGTGGGGGGCGGGAAGACCCCCTGGATGAAGGGCGTCTGGTAGACATAGAGGCAGAGGAGGTGGGCGCCCGCGTAGAYGCCCACGAGGACGCAGAGGGCGTCGAAGGCCGGGCGGCTGGCGGGGAGGTGGCAAGCCCACCACGTGCACAGCCCCACGAAGAGCACGTAGTAGACGCTGGACGAGGCGGAGGGCAGGGTGATCCCTGGGGGGCAGGGCCCCGCGGGCGGTCAGCGCGCGGCCGAGCATCCCCGGCCAGCGCCGCCGCCGCGCCGGGCACGGCGCCCCCGCCGAGACCCCTCCAACTCATCGCACCCCCCTGCGCCCACCTGCCAAGGCCAGCAGCAGGACGGCCAGGCCCGTCCCGGCTGCCCGGAGGAGCCAGTGGGCCGTCACCCGCAGCTTGGCGCTCAGCRGCGTCTCCTCGTCCCGCTCCACATCCTCCTCCTCCTCCTCTTCCCCCTGTGGGCAGGGAGGGCACGGGATGGCTGGGGCACGATGGCAGCGGGGGCCAGAACTGCTCCCCACCACCCTGCAACGCTACGGCCCTGGCTCCAGGCTYGGTGCCGTGCCTCAGTTTCCCCACGGCCCTGGGGAGAGCTCAGGCGGCCGCGGGGTGACGGAGCCGCAGGCACGGCCGCGGTGAGGGGGGAACCCCAGAAGCACCAGCACGCCCAGCCCGGAGGGTATTTAGGGAAGGCAGGGGGCTGGAAACACGTCCCCGCGCAGGGCAGCCCCCCCGTGCCGGCACCCTGCCCGGCGCTGTGCCGGCGCGCAGCCCTGCACCTGGCCGTGTTTATCTCGTTAGCTGCTTGGAAAGCTCCCCCGAAAGAAACTTGTTTTTCTTGGCGCCGGGCGCCGGGTTCCCGGCGCTGAGCTTTTTTCCAGGCTGCCTTCCGCACTGGCCCCGCGCTCACGGCAAAGGCATCCGCATCTGCCCGGGCTCCGGTTACAGCCCGCGCTGCCGAGCGCCCGCGCCAGGGCCGGGCCCCGGCGGGAATGGCCCGCGAGCGCCCGGCCCGGCGTAGCGCGGCTCCGCGCGGCTCCGCGCGGCCGGGCTGTTTGCAGGGATCCCTATGGAAACGGCGGAGCAAACACGGGCAACTCCTCCGCTCTGCTCCGGCGGCCGCCGGCTGAGTCACCCTGGCTGCTACGAGGTGCCGCGCGCGGGGACCGGCGCGTGGGAGCCGCGGGGACGGACGCGGCGCTGGTGGGCCTCAGCCCCGAACCCCCCCCCCCAGCCCTTGCCGAGATCACCAGCCCTGGAGCTGGGGCGACGCCGGTGCAAAGCGCCCGTGCCCCCGGCGGCCCCGGGGATGCCGGAGCGAAGGCGGTGCTGCCGGGCGGGCAAGGGGCGCAGGAGCCGGCGGGCCGCGGGCAGGGCTCCCCGGGCAGAGCCGCGGCACAGGCTCCGGTGGACGGTGCCGGACGGACGCTCTCACCCGCTCAAGGGGCTCCAGGGACTCCGGGCTCCGGGCGGCAGCGCCGGCCTTGGGGACGAGGCGGCGGCACAGGCACAGGCAGAGCGACGACACCAGCAGGATGCCCGCGTCGGGCGCCACGAGGCGCACCGAGTTGAGGATGTCGTTCAGGTCCAGCCTGGAGGGGAGCAGCAGGGCGCGGGAGGACTCGGCGGACGCGCGCCCGCCCCGGCGGCGCGGCACGGGGCCGGCTCGGCGAGGATCTCCCAGGTGCTGCCTGCGGGGGACCACGGAGGTGCTGAGCGCGGAGGCATGGCAGGCGGCGCCCAGCCCCAGGACGGCGATTCCCGGGCTCGCCGGCCACGGGCGGAACGGGCCGCACCGCTGCCCGAGTGGGCGCCGAGGCACCCACGGGCGCCCGTGCACCCAGCGCCGCGCCGCAGAGCGGCACAGACCCTGCCGAGCCTCGGCACCCCCTCGGCGCCCAGCAGGATGGATGCACCAGCTGCAAACCGCCCAGCTGGCGGACGTTGCCCGAGGACGACAGCTCGGGGCCGGTGCCAAGGGGAAGAGCCCGGCTCGGGGGCTCCCTGGCAAGCGCAGCTCCGGCCGGGGGCCAGACCACGAACCCAGCGCCCCGCCACCCTGGGGTGGGTGCTGGGGGATGGGGAGGGGGGGCATGGCGAGGCCACCCGCCCCGCGGCGGAGGGGGCTGCTCTGCCCTTTCGGGTGGGCAGCGGGTCCCTGGGGAGCTGGCAGGCGGCCGGGTCTCCAGCCGGCCCGGGGACGGGGAGCCAAGCCGGGCTCTCCGAGGGGGAAAAGCTCCCACTGCCGGGGCAAAAAGGGGCTGCTTCCCCCCGGAAAGGGACCCGCAGTCCCGCCAGCGCGGAGGCGCTGTGGCTGTTTGCCGGGGCTGGGAGGGACAGGGCGCCCTGGCCGGTCCCCGCGGTGCCCCGCACTCACAGCTGGGCCCCAGCAGCCGGTCCAGGCCGGGCAGCGTGTAGAGGCATATCTGGAAAACGAAGTGGGCAACGAGGAAGACGATGCTGGTGCCCAGGAGAGCTTTGAGGAGGCGGCCGGTGTGACCTGCAAGAGGAGACGAGGCGCCGCCGTCACCCGCCAGCCCGGGCGGGCCCCGAGGTGGGCACGGAGCACCCAGCAGCTCTGGGGATCCCGGCTCGCCCTCCCCCAGGGCATCCACCCCTTTGTGCCTGGGGAAACTGAGGCACGGGGCGCCGCAGGGCCCCCACTCCCTCTGCTCTGCGCCACCGTCTGCGGAAGGGGCTGTTTCTCGGCCACCGGAGCCACGTCGAGGTGCTGCCCACGGCCGCGCGCCGGGGGGGACGAGGGAGGCGGGGAGCAGAGATCCGCGCGGCCCCGGCCGTGCCCAGCGCTGTGCTCCGGCCGGCACCGAGCGCTTCCCCGTCCCCGCTCCGCGGGAAGCCGCGTCAGCTGCTCTCGCCCCAGGCCGCAGCGCTCCGCTTCCCGAGCCCGTCCCATCCTGCCCACGCCGCAGCGCCGGCCCAGCGCCGCCTCCCCTTCCCACGGCTGGAATTTCCCGGGGGCGGCGGCACTGGAGCCAGCGGCCCCCCGCACCGTGCCGCCGGCCCCGTCACACCTTCCGCCAGCTGCTGCCGTGCCCCCGGCCCGGCCCGGCTCCGCTCCCGCCCTCCCTGCCGCTGGAAAGGCCGCGAGCCCGCGGCCCCCGCGGCAGCTGCATGCACCCCGGCGGGCGGCCCCGGGCCAAGCGCTCCCTCCGCTTGTTTTTTCCTGTAAATCCACGCGCTGGCTCTCGGCAGCGCCCGGGCTCCGATGCCGTGAAAGCCCATGAAATATTCAGAGGGCAGAGCTTTTAGCGACGGCAGCGCCAGGCGCTGCCGGCTCACATTGCAGGGCGGCTCTGCCCGGTGCAGAGCGCGCGGGCGCCCAGAGCGGGACATGGCACTCGCCGCCTGCCAGCTCCGGACAGGCAGCCGGACCCCGGCGGGAGGCAGGGTGCCCCCCTCCTGCTGCCCAGCCGCTGGCTCGGCTCTCCCCCAGCACTGCCGCCCCCCGCCTCCGGGTATCCACCCCCTGCGGGCACGGGGTGCCCTCCACGGGGGACGTGCCCTCCACGGGGGACGTGCCCTCCACGGGGGACGTGCCCTCCACGGGGGACGTGCCCCGGGCACCCACAGCATGCACACCCACGACAAGGACTTGCCCTGGGCTTCCACGGCATGCACACCCACCATGAGGACTTGCACCCACAGCGTGCACACCCACCGCAGGGATTTGCCCCGTGCACCCACAGTGTGCACACCCACCGCAGGGATTTGCCCCATGCATCCACGGTGTGCACACCCACGACAAGGACTTGCCCTGGGTTCCCACAATGTGCACACCCACCAYGAGGACTTGCMCCCACAGCGTGCACACCCACTGCAGGGATTTGCCCCGTGCACCCACGATGGGCACCCGCCACGAGGTGTGTGCCCCGTGCACACCGGCCACGGCGTGCACACTGGCCACGAGGACGCGCACCCGCTGCAGGCCACGGCGGACGGGCGCGTCGCAGTACGTCCCTGCCTGCCCCACGGGCGCAGCCCAGCTCTGAGGTTTCTGGTTAATAAGGCTGGTGCTCAAAACTGGCCTTTTCATAGCCAGAAGCCTATTAATAGCCGGGCCGGGCTATAATTAACAGAGCGAGGCCGCCACACGGAGCCACACGCCCCCGGGCTGCCCAGCCGGGGGGAAACCACAGAGGAAGGAGAGCAGGTACCCGCTCGAGGGCGGCTYGCAGCCCCCTCGCCCTAAAAATAGCCCCCGCGCGCCGAGCCGCCCAGTCCTGCCGGCCCGGGGCCGCCCGCGCAGCGCCCCCCGCCCCAGCGCCGGGCTCCCCCCAGGACAGCGCCGTCCCCGCCACGCTCCCATCGGTGCCCGGAGCCTGTCCCGGGTGTACGGGGTGGGGGTACACAGCCCCTGGGAGCCCCTCCGGCACCCGCGGCGGTGCCCGCGCCCCGCGGCAGCCGCTCTGCAAGGAGGGGGGTGCCGCGGAGAGCGCCCACCCTGCCCCCCCATCCCTACCTTTTACAGTGTGCTCGGAGGGTCCCAGGAACCAGGGCAGCAGCAGGAGGTAGAGCAGGTACACCAGGGAGAGGACGTTGAAGCGGAAGATGCAGGCTGCGGGCACAAGCACGAGCAGAGTTAGCACCGGGGTCCTGCAGCGACAGCACCCACGGTGGGACAGCCCTGGCCGCGTGCCCCCCGCCCCAGGGCCCCCGGCATCACCCTCCTGCACCCGCCCTGCAGTGCAGCAAGGCAGAGAGCCCCCCTGGAATAAAACAAGCTGCAAACCCGGCAGCGATAACCCGCCGCTCTGCAGCGCCCAGGACCCGGCGCGTTTGGGGGGTCCCTGCCCACCGGCACCGCGCCAGGGTCGTCCAGCGCCCCCCCGCCAGGGCGAGCCGCAGGGTGGGAGCAGGGCACCACCGTCCCCGGCGCCCATGGGGCTCCGCGGTCTTCCACACGTCCCTGTCCGGGCCCGTCGGGAAGGCACCGTCCGAGCGGCGCGGGCAGCAGAGCTCGGGGCGCTCGCCCGCCTCGCCGCCGGCCTGCTCCAGGCACGCCACCAGCTCTCCACCTTCCCCCTCGCGTATTTTTAGCCCTAAATTACAGCTCGTTTGCAGGTGCGAAACCGTCAGAGGAGCTGGGCAGGCAGCTCCGCGCCCGAGCCAGCACCCCCCGGGGGCTGCCACCAGCCCGGCCGCGCGCCGGTGACAGATGCCGGCACCTGCCACGGCGGGGACGGA
>NW_028186649.1:114832-117093 GCF_003343005.1 Rhea americana
CGGCGGCCCCCGCGCATCCTGCGAGCGCGGCGGGCTGGGGCATCCCGGCGCCGAGAGCAGCGGGGCGACGGTGCCGCGCAGGGAGAGCTCCCGGGAGGCAGCAAGAAGCGCGGCCACGGCTCTTTCCGGGCTTGGGGGTGAAATAAGTTTTCAGGGAGCCTCCCGAGACGGGCTCCGCTGCGGGAGGCGCCGCCGGGTCGGGGCGGCCCGCGTTCGGGACGTGCACGCGTCGCTCGGCTTTGCGCCCGTCGGCTGCGCGCCCCCAGCCAGGGCCGGGCGCGGGCTGGATCCGCAGCCCCGAAAAGCCTCTCTGCAAGCCTCGTCCCCCGCCTTCGGGGACCCGGAGCGGCCAGGACAGCTCTGACGTCGCCAGAGGATTAATCCCTCGCTGCAGCCGGAGCTGGCAGCCAGAAGCACTTGAAACATTAACCAAGTTAACGTGCCGAGAGGAGGATAAATTGCAGTGCCGGGGAGCGCAGCAGGACGCGCTGGACTTGTTTAAACACCAGCCTTTAATCTCCCCCCCGAGATCTCCCTGCGGCCCCACGGTGCCGGCGCTCCCTCCGCGCAGCGCTACCCGTGGCGAGGCCGGCCCCGGCTCCCGGGGGGCTCAACCCCCCGCGGCTCGCCCCAAAGATGGACCCCGGCGGCGCCCGTGGCGGGAGCCGTGCACCGTCCTGCTGACGGATTGGCCCCGGCGCAGCCGCTCTGTGCTGGCACTCGCGGCYGCTCACTATTAATTAGCTATTTAATTTGTTGCATGCGCTGCTGTTTTTGCACAGCCCCATCACAGGCTGCAGCAGCCAGGCAGCACGGCCMAGGATGCCCGGCCCTGGCCCAGCTCCGTCCCGGGCAGCAGCACAGCTGGAGCAGGGGGGATCTGGGTGCCCGGGAAGTGTCCCCAGGGCGTCACTTTGCACCCAGGGCCGCACGCGCCGGGCAGAGCCAGACAGGGGCCGATGGACCCCGGCCAGGGAGGGCRCCGGGGCGGCTCTCCCTGCTCCCCAGAGGATGCCATGCCGCGGCGACAGCGTGGCTTTTGCGGCATCCCAGGAGCCGGGCAGCTCCATGGGGCCGAGSCCCGGGGCGCTTCTGTGCCCTCGCTCCCGGCGCTGGTGCTGCCGAGCCCAGGCGGGACCCCCGGGAGAGCCAGCGCCAGGCACGCGGGGCACGTCCCCAGCTGCGTTCCTAGCAAGCCCCGACTCCTCTTTCCGGGATGAGGGACCGGCYGCACCGTTTCACCCGCCGTATCCTGTTTTTGTGGAAAAATGAACCCGCACGCTGCTCGTGCGGAGAGGCAGGGACCACCGCGGGAGAGGCCCCGGCGCCGTGCCCACGGCTGGCTGCTGCGGTGYCACCAGCCCCGGGACTGCGCAGCAGGGCGGGAAGGCCCCGGACCGCTGGGAACAAGGGCTGCCGGCCCTGGAGCAGTGCTCAGCCCCCCAGGGTGGGGTGCTCAGCACCAGGACACTGCCAGAACCCCGACAGKAGTTTGCACACACAGCTCAGGGGCTCGATGGCTTATGCCATGTAGCAACGTTACCAGTCCAGGTAGGAACGAGCCCTCCCTCGGCAGCCCGGGACGTTCCCGGCTCTGCAGCCGCGGCCGGGGCACGGGAAAGCCCCCGCCGTGTCCGGACTCCCCCGGGCCCAGCTCTAGCGCAGGGGCGAACATGGGAGTCTGATAAAGTCCCCGCAAATCCAGCCCAGGATGACCGTGAAGAGCCGCCCAACAGCGCGGCCACCCAGCAAGCCGGTCCCTCAGCCACGGGCACAGGGTGCCCAGGGACACAGCACCCGGCGCACCRCCCCAGCGGCTCCTCTCGCCCCCGGTGCCCCCGCAGCACCGGGGCAGCCACCCGGGGCTTCTCCCAGCATGCTGGGGACCCACGTGGCAGCCCTGGGGGGAGACAGCAGCACCCCAAAACGGRGATGGAGGGACATGTGCCGAGGAGCCTGCAAACGCACCGGCACCACGGGCCGGCCCTGCCCCGGGAGGGAGCGGGAATTAGTCCTCTTGGAGACACCCGTGATTTTTTTCTTTAAATTCCCCTCATTTAAAAAGAGAAAGAGCACCTGCCCGCCGGAGGCAGCCGGCTGCCCGCACCCGGGCGCGCACGGGCTCCCCGCGGGAGCCAGGCGCTGCCCGAGCCCCGGCCGGGCCTGGCTCCCAGCGCCCAGCTGGCCGGGAGCCGCAAGCAACATCCTCCGGATGTTCGGGAAGAGCCCTAATTGCAGGGGAAGGAAGGCTGGGAGGGGGG
>NW_028186649.1:117493-119204 GCF_003343005.1 Rhea americana
GGAGCCCGCCCGGAGCGGCCCGGCCCCCGGCGCTGCGAGCCCAGCGCCGCTCGCGGCCGCGACGGCTCGGCCGGGGGCTCCGGGCACCCGCCAAGCCGCGGGAGGACCCGTGTCACCCGGCGAGGCGGCACCGGCGCGGCGGGAGGGGGCCAGCGGCTCCGTGCAACCGGCGCCCGGACACCTTCCCAGCCCGCTTCGTAGGCAGGGTTATAATTAACCTCCTCACATCCTGCACGATGCACTGAGTCACTCCCCGCATAAGCGAGAGCAAACAGAGACGCTTTTTCAASAGTCACCAACTTCCTCCGCCAGCAAGTCTGGCCCCGCTCGAGCTGCCTCCGAAGCCCGGGCTGCGCCGGCAAAAGCGGCCGACGCGCCGCGGCCGCTCGCGGCCCCGCGCTCCTCGCCGAGGTCGCGCCGCGGCTTCTCCCGGCTGCGGGCGCCCCGCGGCACCCTCCGGCCGGGCGCCCGCGCCGCCGGGCACAAGGAGGCCGTTGAACGATGCTGTTTACGGAGCGCCGGGCTCCRCGGCCCCGCAGAGGTTTTCCTTTGCGCCTATTTAAAGGTAAACCGAGAGTCCCCGAACACGTTTTTCCCAAGCAGCGCAGGTTCAAAGAGCTGATTCTTGTTCTGCAAGTCTCGGGACACTGGTATTTTCCAGGCTAGTAGCCAGATGATTGCCTAGGTGGGTGGTGCATCTGCCTTCAAAGGCCAACATTGCTTAAAATGGGCTTAGAGCAGCGCTGGAGTGACGAACGCAGCGTCGCAAAGCCAGAGGCTGCGGCCGAGGTAGGTGTCCYGCGGCCCCCGCCGCACAACCGAGCCCCTTGCAAAAGCGCCTCGGCGCCGTCTCCCAGGAAGAGCTTCACGAAAGCCAGCGGAGGAACACGGCCCTTCCGCGGGCGCGGGCAAGGCCAGGGCCGGCCCCGGCGCCGCCAGCCTGCCGGCGGCGGCCCGCGCCTCTGGCCCGCCGTGATAAAGCTTGCAAAACAGCCGCCGCTCTCTGAGCTCCCGGGAGATGGTTTCAGCCCCGACGGGCTTCCACGCGTCCGTCCGTCGCTGGCGGGTGCCGCTGCCGGGGCGAAGGCGCCGGCACCCTGCGGGGCTGCAGCCGGCAGCACGACGCGGGGCCGCGCTCCCCTTGGAGCGGCTCTGCCGGGGGCTGCGGCACACACGCCTGCCCGGGAGCCGGTACCGGCCTGCCGGCGGCTCAGATCTTGCTGCGTTTGCAGGACGAGGCAAGTTCCCTGTTGAGCGCTCCGGACGGCGGCGAGGAAGAGGAGCCTGCCCGGAGCCAGCGCCCCCGGGGCGGCGGGGGGAGGGAGGGGTCGCTGCCCAGCTGCGGCGGCCGGCAGAGCCTGGCGGTGCAGGCAGAGCCGCGGCGCCGGGCGCGCTGCGGGGGCCACGAGATGCCGAGGCCGGACGAAGGCTCCTCCGGCAGCGCCGCGGAGCCGGGCGCCGCGCACCGCGCTCCCGCGGGCCGCCAGCTCCGGCGCGGGCCTCGCCCTTCCTGCGGGGCGCCCGGCACTGATTCAGCCCCGCGGGGYGGGGGCGTGCTCACCCACGGGTGGCCTCGGCAGCCCCCCAACACCCAGCCCAGCCCACCCTAGGTGGGAGCAGCGGGGTCCTACCCAACACAAGCCAGGCTCACCGCCCCCCCCCCACGGGTGACCACGGCACACGCAGCGTGGGCACCCCAAATGCACCCCCC
>NW_028186649.1:119830-122891 GCF_003343005.1 Rhea americana
CTGGGGGCGCGGGTTGTTTTTTTGGGGGGTGCAGGGGGGCCCGTCGGCGGGCAGGGGGCTGGAGCGGGGCCGCGGGAGCGCGGGGCGGGCGCCGGGCGCACTGCGGCGAGGCCCCGCGGTCCCTCGGCCACGGCGAGCAGGCCGGCTGCAGGCAAGGGCATTTGCGGCAAAAAAAGCAGATTGTGCGTTTCCTGTTTGCTCGCCTTAAAAAGAAACCAGCACGGAGGATAATTGAGGCTGAGTGCTTCGCTTAGGGCGCCGGGCTTGGCGAACGGCCGCAGAAAGCTCTGAAGCCACGGCAGCGGGCTGGGGACGTCACGCGCTCCCGTAATTCGCTGCAGCCAGCTAGCACGCGCCCCGGGAGCGGGGTGCCCAGGGCTGCACCCGGCCAGCGGGGGGCCGGTCCCGCACCCCGGGAGTGCGGTGCCCAGTCCCGCTTCCCAGGAGCGGCATGCCCAGTCCTGCCCCCCAGAGCTGGGTGCCCAGTCCTGCACCCCAACTGCAGGGTGCCCAGTCCTGCCCCCCAGAGCTGGGTGCCCAGTCCTGCACCCCAACTGCAGGGTGCCCAGTCCTGCCCCCCAGAGCCGGGTGCCCTGCCAGGCCATGCCCGCCCCAGGTGCGTGGCCAGGCACCCCGGGAGCTGTGGGGCGTGCAGCGGCAGGGGGATACCCCAGCAGCGTGGGGAGCACCCGGGCGGCCGGCGCGGCAGCCGCGGTGCCCAGCGGCCCTGGGAACAGCAGCGCCGCTTGGCCGTAACAGGAAGCATCAACCCATGAAATTCTCTGCATTCTTTGGCTTTCTCACTTTTGTTTTCCAAACACACTTAATAAACTGGCACCAGCTGGCGCGGGGTAACTCCGCTCCCCACCTCGCCAGGCTCTGCTTCCTTCGCTGCGCTCCGTCCAGCTCCTCCGCAGCTCCTCTCCCGCCGGAGCCCCGGCACGGTGCCCCGGCGTGCCGCCCCAGCCGTGCGGGTGCTGCGCCTCGGCCCTGCGCCCCCGCTGCCCGCGCCCCCCGCGCCCAGCACCGCCTCTCCGTGCAGCCAGGACAGGTGAGCGAAACGCCTCGAGCATCCCTAGGGCAAGGACTCGGCCCCCCTGCCCGGCGGGCGTTGCCGTATTGATCCTCGGGAGTTGGGATCCAGAGGGATTTGCTGAAGTAAAACGTCCTTCGCTACCCAGCCGCAAAGTCCTGCGCTAACGAAGCGTCCGCAAACCCGGGCTTCAAAACTACAGCCGCAATGCTCTGGGCCGGAGCAGATACCGGCGCTCCAGGGAAAGACGGGACGAGGGCAACGCGCACCGGCCTCCCGGCTCCCATCCCCAGACCCAGAGCRCTCTCTGTGCGGCCATCAGCATTCCTGCCCGGCCGGGAGCCTGGCAAACGCCGGCCTGCTTTGCCAGCCGGGGATGGGAACGGAGGGGTAAATGGGCGCAAGGAACGGCACCCCAGAGCCCCGCCGCCGAGGCAGAGCGCAGCGCGCGGGGCTGGAAGCGGCTGCGGAGCAAGTTCTGCAGCCGGTCCCTGGCCTCGGGGGTTTTGCACTGGGAACTGCAATCACTTTCGCAAGCTGGTTCCTCCTGCTTGGGATCTCGGAGGGGGAATCGGCCTCAAATTCCCATCCCGGCGCCCGGCAGCCAGAGGGAAGCTGGGTTGGTGGGTGCTGCGGGTGCCTCTCCTTGCCCGGCACTCACACAGCGTACAAGCCTCCTGCCTGCGCTCCTGCTTCGCTTTCCCGGTAGTGAAGGGCAGGACACGCTGCCGGAGCACGGGACGCCCCAGCCCAAGCAGCAGCGATGGACTGAAGCTGCAGAGGTGCGGGAACGCCGCGGCGCCAGCGCTGCTGGAGAGATCCGCAGCAAGGCGAGGGCTCTTGCTCCGAGGGCAGACAGCGCAGAGGAGACCGGGGAGGCTGAGCCCGGAGCCCCACTGCTGGAAACAAGCCGCTCGGCCCCAAAGCACACTCGGGAGAGCAGATAAGCCCAGAGGCAAGTGCTGGCCTGCGGCTGGTGGGGGCTGCAGCAGAGCTGTTTCGGGAGCTGTTTGCACTCCTCTCCCCGCTGCTCTAGGGTCTCTCAGACCCCRAGTCCCCTGCTGACGAGCAGGGCCTGGTTTTAGGTGTGCTCTGAGAAGCTCTCTTGCACCCCACACACGCTGAGGGCTGGAGCAGCCCCAGCCCAGTCCCCGAGGGACCAGCGGGGCACAGGGTAGCCCTGCCAGGGGGCCGCATCGTCCCTGCGGGAGGGAGGCGGGCTGCAGGCGCAGGGCTCTCCGGCGCACCCGGCACACTGGCTGACCCACTGCTGAGCAGGATGCCATCGACGGGGTGCACCAGCTGACGCGCCACGRAGCGGGACCCAGGCACCGTGGCCTCGCAGCTGACACACCACGGAGCGGGGCCTGATGTCCCACGGAGCAGGGGCAGATGCGTTTGTGCATTCACTGGTCTGCCGGGGACCATAAGCCACAGCACCGGTCTGCTGCACCGTGGCGAGGTCTGACTCACCCACCGAGCACTGAGGCTCTGTGCCGGAACTGAGGCACCACGGTGGTATCTGGTGCAGCACAGTGGGGTCGAATAGACCACGGTGGGGTCTGATGCACTACAACGCGGTCTGATGCACCCTGGAAGGGCCTGATGCACCCTGGATGGGCCTGATGCACCATGGCGGGGTCCGATGCACCATGGCGGGGTCTGACGCATCACAGCGAGGCCTGAAGTGCCACAGTGGGGCCCGACGTGCCCCAGCAACGTCTGATGCAGCACAGACCCGCAGAGCCGGGGCCAGCGCAGCCGGGCCGGCCAGACCCCGGCCAGACCCGCTCTGCCCCATTGCTTCCCCCTCCCCTCCTCCCCCAGCGCCGTGCACAGCGCACCGGCTTCCCACGTGGCTCCTCGCCGTGAAGCGGCGCGGCGCCTTTAAGAGCCCAGTGGCGCCAAGCCGGTCCCCGTTGCGCCACGTGACCGCGCGCGGCAGCGGCGCGCGGCGAGTTCCCGCCAAAGCCGGGTCCATTGTAGCGCGGCGGCGCGCGGCGAGTTCCCGCCAAAGCCGGCTCCGCT
>NW_028186649.1:123250-129019 GCF_003343005.1 Rhea americana
GCGCCGGCAGGAGCTGGAAGAGGAGCCGGGCACCGCGGAGCGGAGCGGGAAGTCGGCGCGGAAGAGGCTGGAGCTGCATCGGGACGCGGAGCCGGGACCGCAGGCCGCGGTAAGGAGCCGCCGGGGCCAGGGCTGAGCCTTTTCCGGGTTGCAGCCCCCGGGGCTGGTGTTGGCGCAGGGAAAACCTAAAGCCGGGACATCATCCCCGGTGCAAACCGCCGGCGGTTGCCCCCTGCGCCCCGGTGCAAGGCCGTGGGGAGCGGGGGGGGGCGTTCCCCTGCACCCCTGGGCAGCTGCACACCCAGCAAGGCCTTGGCCGTGCACCATCCCCGCTCTCCCGCAGGCTTCCAGCCCTCCGGCCACTGCTCGCCCCCCGACACCGTCCTCGCCAGACAAGGCAGCGAAGAYCCTGGTTGAGGCGACCCCCGGCTCGGGGCAGGACGGAGGGATGCAGCCCGGCCCCACCATGCTGGGCCGGAGCAGAGGCTCGGAGCAGGTATGGCTTGGTGGGGGATTTGCAGGTCCTGGTGCCCACCCTGGGGCTCGAGGAGCGCTGCCCGCGCTGGGCGAGGTGACCCAGGGCGCTGCGTCGCGTCACCCCCGTTTACCCTGCTCCCTGCAAACGCAGGAGCTAGCGGYTCCCACCAGAAGGGCTCCAAATATCCAGCAGGTCTCTCTTGCYGCAACCTGGAGATGCGCTTGGTAAAGGTGTGCTGGGCCCGGGTCCGTCCGTGCTACGCGAGTGCTGGTGCTCAGCCGCCCCGGGGCGGTGCGGGCCTGGCAGCGGTGGGGCGGTCAGGGCAGAGCCTGCGTTATCTCTGCGTCTTCCCGTTTGTTTGGAAATCCCTCTTCCTAACCTGTGTCCCTTCGTCCCCACCGCAGGAGAACGTAGCCAAGCTGAAGTGCCGCTTGCAGAGGATGAAGGCCCTCGCTCAGCTCGCAAAGCTGCCGTCTGCCTCTCCCGAGACCAGCGCTGACCTGAAGAGCCGTCTCAACCGAGTGCGGGAGTTGGAGCTCAGGATCCGTGAGAAGAGAGCGGAAAACAAAGCGAAACTGGAAGCGCAGCCCTCGGAGGAGACCAGCAGTTCAGCAGCAGAGGCGAGGTGAGAAGCAGGTTTGGGGAGCAGGAGGGAGTCCCCGGCTTCACAGCGCACGGGGTGTCCCGGCGGCTGCCGCAGCGCCGCGCCGCCGCTCCTGCCTGCCGCCTCGGCACGGCAAACCGCGATGCAGCACGGACCTGGCACGGACGTAGCGCGGCCGCTGCGCGGCAGGCGGTGCGGCTCCGCGGGGCCCAATCCTGCTCCACGGCAAGGGGCCGGCAGCGGCGAGCGCAAGGGCAGGGTGGGGGCTCTGCAGAGCTGCTGGCAGCTCCCTGCTGTCCCCGGGTGCCTGGGTGGGCACAGGCAAAGCACTTCTCCGAAAAGCAAACCTACAGCGTAGCCAAAGGCATCCCGAGCGACTGACGGCCTGCCGCTGGCGCGCCCGGGAGCCTAGCGTGTCTCCTCTCTTCCCTGGCAGCGAGAAGGCACCCGCTTACCAGCGGTTCCACACCTTGGCCCAGGACGTCCCCCCGGGGCTCACGCTGCCCTACAAGTTCAAGGTGCTGGCGGAGATGTTTCGCAGCATGGATGCCATCGTGGGGATGCTCTTCAACCGCTCGGAGACG
Organism: Rhea americana; assembly: GCF_003343005.1. NCBI lineage: Eukaryota > Metazoa > Chordata > Aves > Rheiformes > Rheidae > Rhea > Rhea americana. The sequence continues at coordinate 124,917 of NW_028186649.1, forward strand.
ATCACCTTTGCAAAAGTCAAGCAGGGGGTGCAGGACGTGATGCGCAAGTAAGTCTGGCACTGCGAAGGGAGGTGGGCGGCCCTGGGAGGAAGGGTCCCGCTGGGAGAGGCGGTTGGAAGCGCAGTGATAACGGGCTTCTCCGTCCTCCAGGGCGCCTCCGCGCCGCGGGCAGCACTGTGAACCAGCCGCGCGCGTTGGTCTTGCTGATCTGCGCTGGGCTCCCGTCGGGCTGCCGGGCTGGATTCCCTGCTGCCAGCCCTGGGGGTCTCTGAGCTCGCGGGTGCTGTTGCAGGCAGTTTGAGGAGCGACACGTGGGCCAGATCAAGGCGGTGTACCCCACGTCGTACAGGCTCCGCCAGGAGAAGAACATCCCCACTTTCAGCAGCAGCGTTAAGAAGTCGGACTACCAGCTCACGCTAGAGCCGGTGCTGGGGGAAGGTGGGTGCCCGGGGTCCCAGGAGAGCCGAGGTGGGCTCGGAGCGCCTGGGTCCCTGCGGGGACCTCCGAGGCCCCAGGAACGCTCCATGCGCGCTGCCTTGCTTTGCTCTGGTCCATTAAACAATCTGACTTCTCAGGACCTGAACATGCTAAAGTGGAAAATGCTTTTGGGGAGTGGGAAGATTAAGCCACRATTCTGGCAGTGAATTAGCCCAACAGGTCTCTTATCCTGTCCTTCAAGAGGCTCTTGAAACTTGGTTTACACCCAGCCAGCTGCAGGGGTGTTCTGCTTTGCTGCGATGCCGCAGCCTGGCAGCAGACGAACCGGCTTCACGCCCAGCCCGGAGCGCCGCGGGGGCCGCGCCGGGGGCTGCGGAGCCCGGCCGTGCCGCGAGCACCGGGCTGCGGGCGACRCTCAGGTCTCCCTTTGCAGAGGAGAAGGTGGACGGCCGCCCTCACTTGTCGGCGTCGCGCCTGCTGGAGCGCAGGAAGGAGTTCAACCGCAACCTGGTGAACATCGTCAAGCAGCACCACAAGGTGAGCGCCACGGCACACTGCTCTCGGCATCCTCGGAGCCACCGCCGTCGGTGTCCCCTCGGGTCAAATCTTCCCTGGAGGTGCCAGCGATTTCTCGCGTTCCCTGGCTTGCTGGTGGGTTTTGCCGTTGCGGGATCTGGATTTCTCCGGTTGCTATCTAGAGAAGTGGCTGGAAGGACTGGGCTGGCATCCAGGCAGGAGCACGGCACGGGCCGCGAAGCCGCTGGCTTCTCTGGATATTCTTGGCAGGCAGGCGTGGGTGGGGAGCACGGAGAGCCAAGGCAAAGATCAGGAAATGCATCATTCGAGAGCTCAAATCTCCTGGCTCTGACTTTCCTCCGAGGCTGCTGCCACGTAACGCYGAGCCGTGCTAAGAGCGTGGCGCCGCTCGGGGGGTAGCGGCCGGACCCCCCCTTACCTGGCTYGCAGGTGGGTAACGCTGCTGCCGCCCCGCTCTAGGTGTTCTTGGCCTCCCTGAGCCCCCCGATGGCGGTGCCGGATGACGAGCTGATGCGCTGGCATCCCCGTTTCAACGTGGACCAGGTGCCGGACATCGCCCCGGCGGAGCTGCCGCGGCCGCCGCCGGGCGACAGGCTCAGCACGGCCCAGGAGGTGCTCGCCGCCGCCCGCGGCGCGATGACCCCCAAGGTGAGCGGCGAGGGGGGCTCGCTCCGGCGGCGGCCTCGAGCCCGCTGCCCTTCCGGGAAGGCGTTACCGGATTGAACCGTCCCCGCTGCCTTAGAGCCTTAAGGCTCGGAGCGCTGGGAAGAAGTCGGCAAGCGAGGGCTCRAGCGCGAGGGTCGCCGCTCTGGGCTGCAGCCCGGGCCTGGCCGCGGGCTGGGGAGGTCTTCAGTGCTTTCTGCTGGGCTGGGAGAGGAGACGAAGGAGCAAAAGCTGCCCCCATTGCAGGCGGGGTGGGTCGGAGCCGCGTGAGATGGGGGCTTCGGGCCACTAAGGCGCAGCCGGGCCGAGGAGCGTGGCAGGGGGGGACTTCTCCTTCCTGCGGCGTGAGCAGCTCCCAGATGTAACCCAACGCCTCCTCCCTCTTCCACATGAACAGATGGAAAAAGCTCTTGCCAACATGGCCTTGAAAACAGCTGAAGCGAGCGCGGGGGAGCCGGTGGTTTCCAGCGCGGCGTCCCCTGCCAGCACCTCCAGCGCACTGAAAGGGGTGTCCCAGGCCCTGCTCGAGAGGGTGAGTAACTCGGTCCTGGCGSGGACCGCGGGGGCCCTGCCGAGGGCACCCGCCGCGCCTGACCCCTCCTCTCCGCTCCCCAAGATCCGGGCGAAGGAGGCGCGGAAGGTGCAGGCGCTGCTGACCCGCGCCCCGCAGCAGGAGGAGCGGCTCGCCATGCTGGGGCGGCTGCCGGCCATGGCCCGCGTCCTGCGCAGCGTCTTCGTGGCCGAGAAGAAGCAGGCGCTGACGCTGGAGGTGGCGTGTGCCCGCATGACGGACAGCTACTGCACGCAGATGTCGCCCGGTAYGAAGCCGGGGCGACTTTGCAGCTCTCTGCGGGGGCCTCTCGCGTGCCCGGCGCGAGGCTGAGCGCCGCCCCGGCGTTTGGGGAGCGCAGCCGGGCTCCGAAGCCTGGAGGCAGCCGGGTGGGTGCCGAGGGCGGGCGGCCTCGGCAGCCGGGCGCTGCTTTGACCCGCTGCTTCCCCGCAGGCGCCATGGAGAAGCACCTGCGCCTCTTCGCCGAGCTGCTGCCCGACTGGGTCAGCGTCCACACCGTCAGGACGGACACCTACATCAAACTGGACAAGGCCAAGGACCTCAACGCCGTTGCAGCGAGGCTCGCCCAGGCGGCGAAGGAGGCGGAGGCCCGCTGAGCTCCAGCAGGACGTAGCTCCCCCGACCCGCAGGAGCCCCGCGGGCGAGCGGCCCTGCGGCCGACGGCGCCCGCTCAAGCGGCCAAGAGGAGCGGGCAACCTCTTCTTGACTCGGAAGGCTTCTTCTCCTCCTCCTCCGGAAGGCTTCCGTGGGGAGGAGAGCTTCCTCCCGGCGGGACGGGCACGGGGAGAGGGTGCCGAGGAGGAGGGAGCGAGAGAAGTCACGAATCGGGGACGCTTCGGAGCTCTGGGCCGCGTTGTTTTTAAGGGAGGGAAGCGCATCTCCGGCGCTYGCTGGAAGCAACTACTGGACTCGTCAAAACATCTTTGTATTAAATGTTTTAAATATAGCTGACTTGCGTTAACCCTGTGCTCCTCCTCCTCGCTCTGCCGCGCCRGAGCCGGGTTGTCRTCCAGCTCCTGCAGGAAAACTCGCRGGAAARCGCGAGCYGGGGCCYGCGGAGAACCGAAYGCGGCTTTTGCGAAGACKGCTCCGCGGAGGGTGTCCCGGTGCCCCTCACCGGGCCCCGAGCCTGGCCGTGGCGGGAGCTCGGGCGCAGCCTCCGGCCGTGGCTCGGCCCTGGGGGGCACCGACGGCTCCGCTACGGCAAGAACAGCTCCGAGACGGCTTACAAAAAAATAGCTCAGTGTTTATTTTAGCAGCAAGTTCGGCCCCTGTTAAGCCGGGGACGCCAGCCCCTAAGCGTTTTCAGGGGGGTTTTGGCACACTGGGACGTATCTGCTCTCGCCGAGCCACGCTGGGGGGTCCGGGCTCGGCAGCGGCTTTGGGGCAGCACCGGCCCGYGCGGCACGGGCTGCCCGCAGCTCCCCAGGGCCCGGACCGCTCCTGCCTCCGCAAGATCCAGCAGCGGCCAAGTYACCCCGTGGAAAAAAAGAAAGAAAAAGAGGGATTTTTTAGGCTAAATGCACCCTGACGTGCGGCCTGGAGAACAACCGGGACTCGGGTTTCAGGGCCCCGGCTCGGCAGCCGGAGCGGCGCTGCGGGGTCGCGCGGCGCCGGCGCCCTCAGTCGTACTGCAGCAGCGAGTAGAGAGGCACCGGCTGGAGCTTCTCGGAGCCTTTCAGGGCCTTCAGCTCTACGACGACCAGGCACTCGAGGATCTCTGCCTTCAGCCGCGCCAGCAGCTCGCAGGCYGCGCGCATCGTACCTGGGGCGCAGCGGAGCCGTGAGCGCGGCGCGCGGCCTGCCAGTTGGTGTCTGGTCCACACGAGTTAAGTGGCACAAAGGAAAAGCGAGACAAGGTCTCCATAAAGGCAGAAATAGTTTCTTCACGGAC
>NW_028186649.1:129814-130900 GCF_003343005.1 Rhea americana
GTTACCTGGCCGTATTCGAGGGCGTAGGAGACGGACTCCGTCGGACCGGGGAGTTTCCCCTTCTTCCGTATCAGCACAAAGCCGATGCCCAGCCTCTGCGCGAGCGGCGGGCCGATGAGGAAGCCGCGGGAATCCAGGCCTGCGGGAAGCGGAGCAGCGGGAGTGCGGGCGGCCGCCTGGGCTCGCACGCCTCCCCGCGCCGGGACGTTTYGCCTCCCTTTTTCTCCTATTTGCAGAGATAAGCTCAGTTCAAGGCGCTGTATCAGCAGGGCCACGCCGCCRGGGACTCTGCCCCGCTGCGGGACGCGCCGCGGTTATCGTTAGCGCTTGGGACCGGGCTCRGTCGGGGCTCGCTGCACTTTGGGCTATCGCCGAGCCCCAGCGCTCCCTCCCGAAGCGCTTTACTCTCAGCGTTGCAACACGTTATCGCTGCAAAGGCTGCTTCGAGCAGCTTGGAAAGGGCTTCTGAGAAGGAAAATCTGCTGGGACGGGGCTCCCTGCCGTGGGCGCTGCTCYGGCCCTTGCAGGCACGGCGTGTCAGAGACCGTCCGTACCGACTGAACGACCCGGTCTGAGCAGGCAGCGCTCTGCCGGGGGCCGAGGACAAGCACACACCTGCAATGAGGTCGATGTTGGGGAAAGAGCCCCTCAAATGAGCTTCCAAAAGATCAATCAAAGCGCTGAAAGCTGCAGGATCCTTCAGCAAGGGGCTGATATCGCTGCAAACAGAGGGACGGGAGTCAGCTGCCTCCTGGGGCTGCTCTGGCTCCCAGGAGCTCCCATGACAGAGAGCTCCCAAAGCCGCCGGGAGCCCGGGTGCTGCCCCGGCCGGAGCGAGCCTGGTGCTGCCGGGCRCAGGCAAGAGCAGCTCACAGCTGCCTGAAAAGGGCAGAGCCAGCACAGGCCCTGCCTCTGCCCCAGCTCTGCCCTGCCACCAGCCCCAGTGCAGCCCCAATGCAACCCCTGCACCAGCCCCAAGGCACCTGCTCCCCAAATGCACCCCAGCTAGCATGCCCCCCCATCCACATCTACCCCCAGCCCAAATCAAACAAAACATACCTCCTCCCCAGATGCACCCTTGCTTCA
>NW_028186649.1:132620-166428 GCF_003343005.1 Rhea americana
GCCTTGGTACCCCAGTGCACGGAGCCTGGGCACCCTGGGTGCACGGAGCCCTGGCACTCTGGGTGCACAGTGCCTTGGTACCCCAGTGCACAGAGCCTGGGCACCCTGGGTGCATGGAGCCCAGGCACTGTGGGTGCACAGTGCCTTGGTACCCCAGTGCACGGAGTCTGGGTACCCTGGGTGCACAGAGTCCAGGTAACCATGGAGCGTGGGAACCACCTGTGCATGGAGCCCTGGTCCCCCGGTGAACAGAGCCCTGGTGCTGCTGTGCACGGAGCCCTGGTCCCCCCACCCCCCGGTACCCTGCTGAAGGTGACCCTGCTCCAGCCCCCGTGTGACCAGGACAGGGGTGCTGGCAGCTCCACACCAGGCCTGGCCCCAGCCGGCTTGGCGAAAGGGGTCCCATGCTCCAGGGRAACGCTTGGGCTCCCCTTCAGCCTGTCCAGTGCCTCAGGTGGCCGGGTTGTACGGACTGAACTCCCTGCTCGTAAGGACTCCTGCTCCGCTCTTCCCTTATCAGCCTTCACAACCCCTGAACTTCATTTTGAGTTCGTCAAAACTGTTGGCTTGGATTAAACTCGCGAGGGAAGACAGAGCAGCGAGCCGGAGCGCCCTGGGTCCGGGGGCGACAGCTCTGCAGCCGCCGGCGTCGGCTCGCTGGCCGCGGCGCTCGCGCAGCCCTCGTCTCCCAGCTRCGACCTGCGAAGAGCAGTTTGCTTACCAAGTCCGGTGCGGTCAGGAGACGTATTGCTGAACGCTCACAGGGCTCCTCTCGCATTAGCAAATACGACCTGGACGTGGTCGCAATGCCTCCGAGTGAACCCGCCGCAGGAGGGGAGCTGCGTGCGCCGGGCCTTGGCCCCAGGTGCGGACGGAGACGAGCGGAAGGTCGGTGCGAAGGTTGCTCTTGGAAAGCCCCGGCCCGTCGGAGAGGGCCCGCGCAGGAGGAGGTCAGCGTGGCCAGCTTTCACAACAGTTCCCTCACGGACTAAGATTTTCCCTGAAGTCAGATTATCTCTTTGGCACCAGAAAATCCTCTCTAACAGCTGTTCCAGTGAAACGGCCACAAATCAAGCGTGGAGCCTTCCCCCGGAGCGGGGGCTCTGCGACATCCTTGCTCCTGCGAAAGAACTGGAAAAGTTTCTCTTTTGCAACTCTACCAGCTATGATACCGGATAAAGAGCTTTTCCAGCAGCTCCTCTCTTCCTGGCAGGAGGAAGCGGTGGACGTAATCTGCCTACTCTGGAAACACGCAGGAGCTGCCTCCAGCGCAAACCCCAACGCCCCCCCCGCCTTCTGGAGGGGGGTCATGAACCGGGGTCTTCATCACCCTTTCCGCTCTGAGCTACGGCTCGATTCTTCCTCGGGACCCTCCTATGCAGCCCCCCGCGCTGTTGGCTGAAGATCCCCCCACGTTTTCTGAGGCTAAGCAGGGTTGCCCAAGCGCCCGGTGCTCGCTGGCCCCGTGCATCCCTCCGGGTCCCGCAGCCGGGGGGCGAAATGGGGGGGGGGAGATCGTTCCTGCCCCGGCGCCAGATCGGGCCGCTCAGACGCTGACAGCACCAGCCGGGCCACAAAGATAACGGCAACCAGCACTTCTAAAACATCAAGTGCCAGAAATTACACCATGTGCCGGATTAGGTTTAAAAAGGACGTTTCTCAAATCTCTGGAATAACTGTACGTCATTAACYCTCCGTCTCAAAGGGCGCGAATTGCAGCTGCCGCCCAGAGGCTGGTTTCTGGCTTCCCAGGCAAACTAGTTTCCCTGCAGTTGTTCAACCTGTCGAACAACGGTGCCGGCCCCAGCTGCAGTTCCCACCCGCAGAGAACCTTCCTGGGCCCGATTTCCGAACGCGATGGCAGCCGGCGCTCGTGCTGGAGCGCCGTGCGGCTCCGGGCGCCCGTGCCGGGCGCGGGAATCGCAGCCTCAGCTCCGGACCGCGGAGGGTGTCGTAGCAGCGGGGCCTCGTGTCTCCTCCCTTTCACCCACGTAGGCAAGCAGTGGTTTAAAAGTGCTTTGAGATATCCGGGCATGAGAGATGTATTAACCTGTCAACACAGATAGCGTGGGTATAAAACCCGATGGCAAACTCTAATCTGCTTAACCAGGCAATTACACGAGCTGTGCTGAATTTGGAAGTTTTGTTCYGTTAAGGATTTAAAAACTTCAGTGTGAAGTGGAACAAAATGCCCAACATTTCAACACACCCCACGAGGGGAAAGGGGAACCGAAATCTGCTTTCAGCTCCGCTGGAACGCTTCGTTTCAGTTTCAGCCTTAGACACGCAYGCACTTTAAACCAATTTTTAAAAACGAATTTGAAATACTTGATTTCAACAGCACAAGAATGCAGTTCCCTGGCCAGCTCCCTAGGCTTTGGGCTGAAGTTTCAGCCCCAAGCAACCCRCTCACTTTGTCCCCCGTCTCGGAGGCGAAGGGCTCGTGAAGCAGCCCGGCCCCTCGGCAGCTTTGCAGCAGGCCCCGGGAAGCCCCGAAACGGCGCTCGCCGTCCTGCCCGGCTGCGATTTGGAGCCTCATCCCGGACTAATGGATTTGGCACGCGTTCCTCGCTGCTGGCAAACGAGCCCGCTGGCTTCTCAGCCCCTATCGCTTCCAGCTGGGAGCCGCGCTACCAACCTCCATAGCACCCAGAAGGGCATTAAGCGATTCCAGGAGGGAGAAGGCACGGAGAAATGCCGGCCAGCTGCCGGACTGGCTCTCGGGAAGCTGAACGGCAGGGATTTGTTTGATTTATTTTTTCACTCCTAAGAGAGCACAGACTTTTGGCTAGAGATCCATCTTCATTTAGGATTCTTTATGTGCATGTGTATAATTGAGACWAGACTTTAAGCAGCAATGAAACTATAAGCTGTGGAAGGGGCTATAAAGACACCCAGCAAGCAAGGGTGATATTTTGGTTCTTGCCTTATTACTGTTCTGTTCTCTGTTCTGAAAAGCTCACAGATAAATGCAGGAGGCACCACTGTATCGCTTTCCATTAACTTACAGAAAGCTCACATCAAATACTCTCAGAAAACAAAAGTATGTTTCCAACTGTTATAACTTTAAAAAAAAGATGGAGAACAAGCCTCTCTAACTGTAAAACAACTATTCGGAGGCTGAACAAGTACTCRTAGAAAGACAGTAAACGTGCACATAGGATATAAAGCTTCCCAGTGCTGAGGACGACAGCAAGATCCCTGGGGAGAGGTTTCTCTTCTAGCTGTGCTGGGGAGGCTGCTTGCAGCTCTGCACAAAATAAACCGCTTCCAAACACAGGCTTTTCTCCCCRAATCCCTGATTTAAACAATAACTCTCACCTTCAAAATGTCTTTCTTTGAGCGCCAAGTTAGCRTTGTGACTGGGAAGATGTTGTCTTCACTGGATACAAGAGCATCCTCAGGCCTTTGAAAGATCTTCGTCTGGGCTGCATCACCTTCTGCAAAACCACGAGGCTTTTGGAAGCTGTCCACCAAATTCGGGAAAGACTTGATTCGACAGGTAGCGAGGGCGGCCAGCGCCGAGCAGGCTTCCCCGCAGCCGGGAGCGGTCCCAAGCTCAGCGGCCTCCTCCTCAGCAGCATTAGTTCCACTTCCTTTGCTGAAAGACCCCACTGTCATCCTCAATATCCCCCTGGAAACTCAGTCCCCTGACACTGTAACATTTTATTAGCAAATATGTGACCATCATTCGCTTTCATTCAGTTCAGCTCCTTCCCATTTTCACTTTTAATATTGTATTCCATGGCTTCCATTTAAAATGCAGAGGCATGTTATCTCCCATCACTGCACTCAATACTCTGCACAGGGCATTAACCTTGGCTCTAAGTGTTTGGAATTGATCTTCTGGTTTCCAATTCCAGTGTTCAGATCGCCAAATTGTTGGCCTACAGAGACTAATTTGCCACCGAAATAATCCATTTGTCGCTGCAGATTTTTAAATCAAGACTCCATTTTTGCAGCCATAGACTGTAAATGTGGTAGGACTTTTTCCACGATTATTACTTACATCAATTTCAGAGGCTTCTCTGCATGGAGGGTCTGATGATTACATAGCCTCTGGGGCAGAGCAGGGAGACTCAAGAGGCTCAGCTAATTGGAAATTAAAGGCGAGCAAGAAATTCCTTGGACTCTTAGCCCAAGAAGGTATTAAGCTTTTAGCATTTAGGAGGTGTATTTAAATACAAAGAAAGGAACGTCACATAGTTAGACACAGTCTCAGGCAGATATCATCTTTGGTCCAGTTCTTCTGTCTTGCTTACGCAGCTTAAGAAAGGAACACTAGCAAAGCAGCTCCACTGCCGCGGCCCCCGGCCCCCAGGAAACGCTGCCAGAGCCGTTCCCCCGCCGCCGACACACACACAACCCRGGGGAAGCCGACAGCTGCCGCGGGATGCACAGGACCCCAAAGTGCGCTGGGCAACCGTCTCCCGGACCAACTGCGGATCGAAAGCTCAGGATAAGCAATAAAGGCGGGTGAGCTAATATTTGCTGCCTGCTCTGCTACCCAAGACACACACCCGCGTTTCTGAGCTGCCCCATGCAGGCTAACAGGCATTTGTTTCTGCAGCTGTGCAGGTGCCTGCAGCCCCAGGCCGCTCATTCGCCTGCTCCCCGCTCCAGCCTCGGAATTACACTTGGGCAGCTGCATGGGCTGGAGAATTGATCCATGGCAAAAATAATTCAAGGAAAACAAAACAAGCTATTTTTAACCCAAGCCAGTCGCATGATCTTGGCATACCTGTGAGACTATTCCCCAAACCAGGCGATAGGCAGTTGTTTTACAGGTGTGTGCAAACAAATCACATACTGCCTATTTGATAAATTAGTTTATTTTTGTTCATCAGTTCCTCATCTCACAACTTTAAATGTACAACTTTGGAAAAGGCATTGATTTAAAAATTCTTAGTTTTAAAATTTTTAATTAAWTTAATTAAATTTTAATTAAAATGAAAATTCTTCTTAGCTATCCAGCTSTATTCTCATTTAAATTTAAAGCAGTAGTTTCCTCATATTAAACTTTGATCTTTTATAATAAACGAGCATGAAGCAGGTAAGTAAACATCAACTCAATTCACTTATAGCAGGCAGCTTTCTAGAGCTGTGTGTATGAAGTGTAGGTGCAGCATCCAAGCTTTGAGAAACTACTTTTTCCAAAAGAGATGAGGTCTTTGCGTGCTGGGTAACCAAACACTGAGTGCACTGAGAACAGGAGGTCTTGTCCAAGCAAGTTACACAGACAGGGGAAAAGCAGCATCTTCAAAACTGTAAGCTGTGGAAGAGAAATGACTGAACAGCAGGCCAGCAAGCAAGGCACACGGGTAACTGCATCCGGTGCACTYGCCATGTGCACGCTGCGAACGCCGGCAGCAGGGAAAGCGAGTCTAGGCTAGTAGGCACAAGATGCGCTGCGATCCTGCTGTGTGATCCCTTAATAAACRGTACATACAAAGACAAAGCGTCGTCGTAATTTGCAGCAGACACGTTCACAACTGTTTGGGAGCTGACGGCAATTTTCCGGGAGTTGTAGTGACAGACTCCCTCATCTGGTGGTATTTTCATCTGCTGATAACAGTGGACTGTTGGGCTCTGGAAATTTCTAGGTGACAGAAGTATTAAAGCAGGAGTGAAACAGGCCCAGAAAATGAAAARCTATTGGTTTTGTCCGATTTCCTGTGCCATTCATGACTGCTGCAAATCCTCCATCACTCCTTCTCATTGCATCATTCAAGAACAGGCTGATCTGAATCTCGCAAGAACTTGWGCTATCCACATTGTGTCAGAACAAGGAGAAACATTATGGATGAACTGGAAATGCCTTGAAACACTGGGGGAACAAGGAGGAACATCACACAGCAGTTAAGAGATGTCTGGACAATAAAAAGTCCTGTTTGCAGATAAGCAGATGGTGAGAGTCAGGGAACCAGTAAGGGTGTGCTGGAGGATGTAGCACGGGCTGCTGCCGTTGGTTGTGATTTCTGATAGGTGAGGCAGTAAGAGCCAACACAAGAGCCGTACCTACTACAATCTTACAGGATTATCCAGCTTCATGAGATGCATACGAGGAATTACTGTGGCAAGGATTACAGGTAGCRTACACCATGGGAATGGATGGAATGAGAGCATTTGGGTTTATGGGGAGAGTAAGAACAAAAACGTGAACACGGTAGCAGGTAGTATCGCAGCAGTGGCCACACAAGCAGAGCTTTCAATCCTTCTGCAGTCCCAGGCTTTGCTTGGGAATTAAGCAGGATGGTTTACTGGTACGGAAGAGGACATGCATACTGTCTAAAACACTGGAGGGGTGGAAGTGGAGCAGTCAGTGCCCAAATAGCCTGCCCAGGATTCCTTCTAGCTACTCCTCCAAGGCTCCAGAATAACCTCATTAGGTTCTGTACAAGAAACAGTTGCTAGCAGTAGCAATGGCTGCGAAAAGCACTCAGAAGTAGATGAAAAACCTCCAGTGTGAAACTGTGCTAAGGATCTGGATTTACTATGAAGTATGTTTAGAGAAGTGCTACACCCAGGCTGTGGAAAGTTTGCACAAGGAGAATTCCTCAGAGAGCACTGGAAACAGGGTCAAGAGTTAACATCTGATGTAAACGGGCATTTCTGAGCCTCTAGTTGGCTGGGCCCAGATCATGCGAMTTGAAACGTGACTTGAACCATATTTGGGCCCAGATTTCCAGAAAGGAAGAAAAACCCTTAAATGAACAACGGACCCCCAGCTKCCCAAGAACATCCTGCATACCAGCAGTAAAGCAATACTTACACAYGCACTGTCCTCACCAGTCTTTATAACATTACCTAGCGAACGTCTGCAGCTACAGATGGAAGGGCCGGGGCGTTCTCCTCCCTAGAGCCGATCCTTTATTCTAGAGCACAGGAGGGAGCGCTTGTTTGCACTCAGCCACGCACAGCAGCCATMTGGGCCGTACAGCTGCACCCAGTACTCACAAGTTTAGGAAGAAAAGAAAAAAAAAAAAACCAAGCTCGTGCCCAAAGATCTCACCGTGGAAATCAAACGTTGAAACAACAAGTTACACGCAAACAAAACAAGGCCAGTTTGAGCAGGGCTCCCAGTGGCTGTAGCCTCCCTGCACATCCCCTGCAGTCACTGTGGGGCATCGGAAGGAGGGATGATTTGAGAGGGCAAGTTGGGTGGAAGGAGCAAGAGGAAAGATGCATCCATGACATTTCTGAGGTAACGGCAGACTTGTGGTTCTCTAAAGGCCTTTTGCAGTTGAAATTGTCTTCACTGAAAATTTACCATTTACGGCAAAAACTAAAACAGAAGAAGAGTACTGGCTAAAACCCTGAGCGCTACCAATATAAACACTGGTCCTTTTGGAAGAGCAAATGATGATATAATACATCACACCCTTCCTGTGTAAACGGGAGTGCCAACATGAGAAAACATGCATTGTAAACCATATGTCCAGTTGGTTATGGCTTTTTTGAGTAGCTCTTGAGGGCCATGGAAAAGATCAGTGAGGCCAAAAGCACTTCTTAGGATCAGACTGAGGCGGTTTCAGGCACTTCCCTAGCTTCTCGCAGCCCGGGGGAGACCAATTCTGTTAAAAACAAACAAAARGTATACAGAAAAATGAAGTCACGCGTTCACATTAAATACCTTCTAAGCCCTGTACTCTAACTGCCCCCTTTTGAGTCTCACAAAGACACTCTTATGTCCTGCTTGAAAAATGAAACTTCTCTTGCAGCCCTTCCTAACTCTAAATCCTATCCAAAGAAAGACTACAGATCTTTTTGCAACTCTCTTCTCCTGGGACAGAGGCAGTGGTCTCCCCTGTGCGTGCTGCAGTCTGCTGGGACTGTGGTGACCCTCCTCTCTATCCTGTCATGCCTTGCAGCAACCAGACCATGAAGTTTTACTGAAACCTCTCAGTTTGCCTGGGATCCAGAAAGGAGTTATACTTCTCAGCACTAAGATATCTGTGCACTTGCTTGAGGAAACAAGCAATAAGTAATAGTCTTTGAAGGCCAAGGGTGAGAGAGGTTAGAAAGCTTGTATTTTAAAGAGCATTAAGATGAATTCATGAATAAATGGAGTAAGAGGCATTTATAGTGACAACTACTCCAAGGCATGCAAACTAGAACTATTTGCTTCCCTTGTTTCCATGCCTCTTGAACCACCTTGCTTCACCCTGAGTATAACAGAGAGACGTCAGCAAGGAAACTCACTGCAAACCCCAGCTTCCAAGTGGATTAAAAGAGGAAGGAATTTGGCTACAAGAATCTTTTCATTTTGTTTTTGTTGTTTTTTTTTCATTTCATTGTTTTCTGCATTTTAAATTTGAGACTGTGGTAACGTGAACAAAAGGTTACAATTCCTGTCGTGCCTTCAGAAATCTTTTGTGTTCATTCTCTAGCCCTCCCTCTCTCTATACCTATCCATCCATCGGAGATTCGCACTGTCACCGATTAAAGATCAATTCAGCTCTGACCTTACTGCCTTTTATTTTATTTATTTTTTTCCTCATTATTTGCATTTGCTTTAACTTGAATTCCTTTGGGGGAAAAATATTATTCCTAAAAAAATGCTGAAGCAGGTTTATATTCCATATAACTGACAACAGATGGCAGTGACACACCAGCTATCTCTGTAGCCAAGGGAGAAGGCAGAGGGGAATTTAGGCGGAAGGTACCTCACTGCATGAAGGGCTTCAGACAATGTAGAAACAATTAATGCTGTTTTTAAATCTGTTTCTCATTTTCCAAATGCACAATCACTGCAGGAAATTTTATATGCTTGACCATTCTGCAGGGCAATAGAGATCCAAAGAAACAAAGAAAACGTTCACTCGTTTGAAAAAAACGGATTGTATCTGCTTCAGTCTCACAATTCAAGTCAGCTTTCCTGGATCCGTGCTTTAAGCACTGGGAACTCTGTGCACACTGTGTGCACTGCAAGTCAAACACACAGGCAAGCCAGCACGGCTCCCCTGCATGGGACAATTTCTCCCATACTTCCACAAGAGGCAAACACAGCAGAACTGGCTCCACAGGGGCTTCATCTACACTGTTAGTAGGACACTCYGCAGACGTGCCAGCAAACACATCCCCTGCTCAGAGGGGTGGAAGTTGCTGCACTTCCATCAATTGCAAAATTGCAGTAGCAGCTRCAAAATGATGCATCTGCTTTGCTCATGGACAAGCAAGGACAATTCTTCACTTCTGTTCCCAAAAGGATATTAAATGTCCAAATCAAATAAATGGGTGACAGAATTTAGAAACCTGTTCAGCATAGTATTACTAAGTGATATTTATCCCTCAGCATTCTCCGAAGACAGAKCTAGGGTAAAAGCAACCCCAGCAATACTATCACTCAAACAAGATTTGGTTATCCTCATTGCTTGTCATCTGAGACCAGACATAATTTGCTGCCTCTGTTGATTTTAGTTTTGTGACTGTATAATTAGCCAGTTAGAAGTTTACAGTGGAATATAAAATCCATACTGTAAAAAAGCTTCCCTCTGGGATTTGAGCATTTCCCCAGGGATYTGAATACTACCCAGCACACCGGAAAGAGCTTTCTGTCTGAGACAGCCTGAATAATCTGGTTAGAGCTGGGCCAAGCATCAAAGCAGTCATTCACTGCTTCTGCAAAACACAGCTGGACTTGGCCAAGCCCAGGACATTACCATAGCCAGATCAGAGCCCACAGTCTGGCAAGAGAAAAGGCAGAACTTCTACCTAATTGAGATAGGCAACAGGACATCCTSAGGGAACAGTCTAACTAAGAGAGGGCTGAGGCACAGAATGAAGCACAGGACCTTGAATCCAGCACTTCTTCCATTACACAACCTAAAGACACAGGGTGTTGATGAAGCTGGATATTGGATACTTTCACAGCACCTAAACACATTGCACCAGGGTAGCTGCAAAATAACAGAGCGTGTCACACTATGAACCAGTTTTGGAGTTGCTGTCAGTAGAGAAGAAATGCCTTTCCAGTCTCTGGCAGCAGCAAGGCACTGGGGAGAGTGCCTGAACCCATAAGGTCCCCGAAGAGCACAGAATAGTGTTTATTAAGTTGAATAATGAAAGAAAACAACACAAACAATGGTCCTTCAAATCTTTTTCCTACTTAACATCCAAAAATAAAAAGACGCTACAAAGCTAAGAAAGGTCTTTGCTTCCTTACTAAGGAGAGACTCTTCCACTTTTTGCACTTTTCTGCCCAGCTGGAAATAGACCCTAAGCAGCAGGTACTCATCTTCTGCCTCAGAAGATTATTTTAGCCTCAGTAAGATTTTGCCTGTTATTATTTTGTGCCCTTAGACTACAGAAGTCTGTACATCTGAAAACTTTATCCCCTTCAAACCATGCAGTTCCTTCCCCCGGTTCTAAATAAACGAAGGACCGTTTCAGAGGAAAGCCATACTGTAACTTTCCAATATGCTGTTCAAAACAACACAGAATTAGAAACAAGTATGATATGTTCCAATTCATAAAGATTTTGGAAAAGACAGGCATGGGTGGATTTGGGGATACCAAGTGCAAGACCAAGGACACTCACATACATCACTGAAAAGACAAGAGCCACTGTCCCAGTCCCAACACTCAAAACGCAGAGGACTTCTTGAGATTTGCAGAGGGGGATTAGAAAGGAGGAGAAGGACCTACAGCTGTAGATACTGCAATATCTCTAAGGAAGGAAGTCACAGGGTTTATCACAGTGTGTTGGTAGACTTTCCAGACCTAATTCGACTCACTTTGTACTAGGCCTTCTGTGCTACTGCATTCCACAGATAACAAACAGCTGGTTCTTCAGTGCAATAGCCAGATAGCCCTTCAAAAGGGCTATCGTGCATTTCTTCTCCATCTCCTCCCAACATTAGGTGAGATTTTCAAGCCTTTAGAAAATATATTTTAAGCCAAGGATTCTCATATTTATTTATGTTTTAACCCCTTACCATGACGGCCTTGTCGCATACATTAAGCTGTGGCTCTCCAGGCACCATAGTCTCTTTGTGTTGTTGGACAATACTAGATATTCGCTCCATAACTCCTTGATATTCAGAGCTGGCAAAACTGGAATGCAAAAAATTTAGAGTTACTAGAGAGATTCTCAGAATACATATAGCTTGATACACAGCACAGCTAAAGTGTCTACGTCACTCAGCTAATTCAGAAGACCTTTCCTGGGCAATAGCAAAGCCGAAGCGCATGTAAACATGCGGTCAACACTGACCGCCCACAGGTTCCTACAGGAAGGAAGCACCCAGGCTGTCTGGGATGGGTGGCTGTGAGTCTGAATTGGTCTGCCTGGGGCAGCAAGGCAGGCAGACAGCCTGCCCGCCCCAGAAAAGGGGCACACGGCAGACCATCTCCGTAGGGCATTCAGCTTTGAAAACAGCTTGCCCCAGCGGTCCCAAATGCCTTGCTTCCCAGTTGGCTGTGTGCGCTGCGAGCTTGTGTTGATTCCTGAGAGGATCTAATTGACAAATTGGCATGTACAAGAAAGGGTGCTTTGRGGTTTGTCCTGAAGTTCAACTGTGTTTTAAATAATTATCTAGGGAGACTTCCTAGAACACAGGACAAACACCTTGCCACGGACATGAAGTAACCAAACAAGTTTGCTGAGGAGATTCTTGTAATGTGTCTTATTAGAGGCCAGCTAGTTCTCTTTGCTTTCATCCTTCGCACTTTCAAGTGCTTTTCAGTAACATATGCCATTGCACAGAGGCATTTATTGTAGGGAAATGAAGGTAACAACAATACTTTGTCTTTCAAGAGTTCTCTCAAGCTCAGAATTTCAAATCATCTTATTTATAACCATTGTCTAATAAAACTTCACAATCACCAAGATGAACTAACGCTATGCAAACAGGAAGATGGAGAAAAAGAATAGAAGTGACTTGCCCAAGACAAGAATACTTCCTCCATTTCACAACATCTACCCCGTGGTTCTGCCCCATTTACATTCTTCCATCACAGCTTTTTTGTTCCAAGCTGGGACCCATCTGTCATGCTCAAGCCCTCATACAAAGTTTTCTAAGTAATCATATTTTTATCCGAAGTATTACTCCAGTAAGTACTTGTTTAAGTGACACATGGTGTACTTCACTAATACTTCAAGTATTTCTAAAATGGAGGCTTATTACTCAATGATCTCATTTTGTCCATCACATCAAGGCTCACTTGAAAAATAGAGAGCGGCAAATTGCTTCTGAAGATAAAAGAGAAACAATGCAACTTGGTCCTGACCTCAGGCTCCCTTTGCTTATAGTCCAAG
Organism: Rhea americana; assembly: GCF_003343005.1. Taxonomy (NCBI): domain Eukaryota; kingdom Metazoa; phylum Chordata; class Aves; order Rheiformes; family Rheidae; genus Rhea; species Rhea americana. The sequence continues at coordinate 144,880 of NW_028186649.1, forward strand.
CTGGCCACCAGCCCCATACTCCAGCTAATTTCCTTCTTTGAAAAACAATCACATTTTGAAGCCCAGTAATGTGCCAACAGTTTCCAGTAAACCCTATAAATATCACATCTCGGCAGCCATCCAGAGAGAAGCTAATTGTGGGGATGGGCCTGAGCTTTGCTGATAGAGAACCGGATGGGAATTTGAAATGACAAGCGCAAGCAARCTAATCTGTTGCTCTCACACCCAGCTAGCTGTATCCTGGAGTAGAGGCTATCACCAGGACTGGCTGTATGACCTGTACAGATCACCCTGAAAGACCATTTCTTGTGAAGCTCTCAAATTTGCCTGCACCTCTCCCCACACATCCTACCATAGCTCTAATAGCAGTGAACTGCATGCTCCTGTGCTCCTCCAAAGACTATGCTGAAAATGGAGGGACAGCCAGAAGTTTGGAAGCTGCCAGAGACCATCTATGACTCACAGCCTTGATGAGGACACTGAAGGCAGCAATCACTTGGCTCAGAGAGTTTAGGCAGTGTTGCATCCCAGTGGCATAATGGCTTTTCAATTCGTCAGGATTTTATCTGGAAGCCCTCTGGTCACATTTCAAACACACAGGACTGCCAGCACCGCAGCGTGCTTAAAGAAAGAAAAAAAAATCAAAAAAGATCTTTAAAAGAGGTTGGCAGGACTTGAAGCTAACCTATGTTGACATACAGACTTCTAACACAAGAGAGCCTGCACATGGAGGGAAAGTGCTGCAGAGGAAAACACAGAACAGGAGTATACCTAAAAACATGGGAGAGTCAGAGATGTACACAGTAACTGTAGACATCTGGACTGGATTCTCCTCTGYTGAGACTAATGAAACAAGGGAGTCGAAATGAAAAGATTTCTAAAACTAAATACTCTAGTAATGCAATCTGAGATAAAATGCAGTTTAGTGGAACACATATATTTCAGTGTTTTAGATTTCTAATGCACCTCTTGTTCCAGAATTTGAAAGCTCTTTCCAAACCTTAACTAATCACACTTTATTAAGACCCTCATATTAAGGATTAATATGAATTAATACATATTTTAATTGTTAGAGTCCAACAGATTCTAGATATCTAATCATTTAATACCTTCTGTTGCTGCTTTTATAACCATCTAATGTGTTTATTTCTGTCACATACTTGTATCATCTCTCTAGCATTTAAGAACTTCTTTTGGAAGTGGACTCATAAGATAAAATGTTGCCGCAAACTAATTAAGCTCCACAGCATCTTTGCAAATATTTAAGTGCTTAACAGATAGCCCAATTTCATTTTCATCCATCGAAACGGCTTCTCATACACAGGATTCCAAATTAGCCATAATCTGGACAGAGCAGTGGAAAACACAGCTGTGGTCTGGATGAAAGATAAACAATATGTTGTCATGACTGCTGCTTTTTGCTCCAAATATGCCAGTCCTCTTGCAGTGAAAAAAAAAATCTTTTGACTATAATCTTAACTACTGCACTTATCCACAGCATTGTTGCTCATTAGCAACCTAAGACACATGAATGCTGTGGTATAACAAAATAGGCTAGAGTCATTTAAATCATCTTTGTATTTTGATTCTCATGTTCAGAATACTCCTAGCATTTTCAGCTAGCTCAGCAGTGACAGGAAATCTTGGCCTAACCTCAGTTCCTGATGTTTTGAACTGCTCTCCCCTGCAGCTTCTACACTCTTAGATTATTTCAGCATTTAGCATAGGCTGAATGACTTCCCCAAAGYATGATAGAAACAGCTTGGCACATATAAAAGGCTCACACTTCTCACATAAGTACAAAGCTGGCTAAAGCTAAAGAACACATATAGATTATGCTCCAAGTCATACAGCTAACCCATAAACCTTGTCTCAGTAGGGTTTAACATGCTCTTAAGCAGGCTAAACCTGTTGACACTAGCTTAAAAATATCCGATTGCAGCTGTCTTCCTCATGTTTAAGTGCATGACAATGGCAGGACCCCAAATGCTGCGAGGAATCATTCAGAGGAATCATTCAATACCATCCCAACCACAGATCGTCTTCAAAAGCCTCAATTAAACACACTATCTTCCTCACCTAGGCGTACAGCAAGCCTCCACGCACGTTAGGGGACCGCAGTACCTGCAGGCTGGCACTAGCCCTGGGGCTTGCACTCATGTTTCACTGCGTGGAGTCATGCACTGAAACAAAGTGGCGCTGGCTGTGGGAGATGCTTTTTTCCTGTTGAACTACTGCARCGCTTGGTCACATGGAGAACCTCCCTCCTCACTCCGATGACCTTAGGTTTTGCCCAGACAGATTTAGCTCCACAGCATGTACGAGATCCAACATCCATGCAGTGTTTTGTAAATGTAATGTTTACTGACTGCATATACTGGGTTAAAACCACCTCCAGCCATAGGAAAGAAGTGCATTTTGAGATAAATCTGCAACAGAAGAGTGCCTTTAATCTGAATGTAAGATGGGGATAATTACTTCACAGTAAACAGTCTGAACTGTTAATGGGTCTGGGAACCCCTCTTGTTCTTACAAGGAGTCCCATCATTTCCTTGAGTGGGAATGATAGATTTGGGCTGCAAGGGCAGGATCTGTTATAATCTCCATTCCAAAAAAAAAAAAAAAAAAAAGAGAGAGAGAGAGAGAGGGGGAGGATAATACTATCTATACAGGTGTTCAGGCACTGTTGTCTGAATGAAGATCCAGACTCACTGCCTCCAGGGCGTGCTGCATTTTGTATTCTAGTTCTGCAGGACTGTTGAAGGAGAGCTGGGAATAGCACTGAAAGAATGAGCGAGCAGGAGCAAGGGTGAGCAGGTGGTGTTGTGAGGAGTTTGCTAAAAGGGATCCCCCAGTGTACAGGAAATTATTCCATGCTCAGAATGAACAAACGGAGTGGACAAAGTCCAGGGTCATTACACTAATTGACACTTTACCTCCAGGAAGTCTCTGGAGAGCCAATCAGGGCTGGATTGCAAGCGCCAGGTCCCAGGCACAGGTGTGGCCTATGCTTAGTTCATTTAGCGTAATTGTGCCTTGGCAATCTGTTCTCATCTCCTCCCTCTCCAAACAGCTCCCAGTGTAACCTGCTCTGCCATTAACCCCACCATGCCCTGCAGTGAAATTCAGGTTTGGAAGAAGGGGGGTTTTTCCTTGCATGCTGCCTTCAATATTAGAGCACCATTTTAATCTTGGAATCRTCAGTCTTTCACCTTCAGGTCTGCTATCACTCTGAGATGTAAGGAAGAGAAGAGAGTAATTCTTTATCATAACAAATACACCGTCAGACATCAGAACCCAAGGAAATTAAAAAGCATTTTCAGCATTTTTTTTAATCTAGATCTCGATGTATTAATTTATACATCTCCCCGATGATTCATTTATAGGCACAGTACAGTATCTCTATCCAAAGAGCAACAGGATTTTGACATTATCGAGAGAAACCTAACAAAATGATTATTATATAGTGTGCTTCATGGAAATCTGACAGTGGGCTCTTAACAGCAGCTTTCAGATTTATAGCATGTTTTACCAGACTCACATGAAGCTAGGGAAAGACCATAAACTTGGCTAATGATTTGTATCTTTAACTTCCTTCTCTACTGGAATTAATTTAATTAAAAAACATTATTTTTAATTGTGAAATACTTGCACCCAGATTCAGCTAATTTGATTTCATCTGTTATCAGTGCTTTGAGGCTGCTCAGCATTGTCGTATCCAGTCTTGATTTCGTCCTATTATTCAATCTTTCTGTGCTCCTATTTTCTATTATCAAGTTTATTTGCAATTTAAAGTCTGCACAATACATGATGCAACCAACAGGTTTAGGGCTCTCCTGAAATATGGCAACTTGTGATTCCTGGAAAAACTCACAGGGCCAAAGGAAAACTAGAAAGGAATCAAACAGAAGAATGCTGGGTGGCCTACACTGTAATTCACTTTCCTAGTCCAGCCGCATCTGCGGGCCTCTAATGTAAATGCTCCTGGAGGTGTGTGGAACATTTGGCCATTTAGCTTTCTCTGGCTTGGGATACTCCTGATGTCTCTCAACTTCGTGGATTCTCCAAGAGCTTCTATAGCCTTTCTTTCAGCAATCATAGCTGGTCAMCTATTTTCATGGATGTTGCAATACCCTAGCTTTGGCAATCTTACCTCTCTGTCAAATTTCAGTCTGACTTACCAAAGGTATCAAAAGGTACAAGGGAAAAAGGCAGAGTGACTACACAAGGCCTTAGTCTTTGCATAAGCAGGCTACAAAAAAATAACAATTGTCCATCTGAATCTCTAGTTATTTACTTCAGTGGTATTTCTGAATCATAAGTTGTGTAATGGGCTCTCAGACTGCTCTTAGGCTATGGTTGTGGCCTGGACCCGTCTTGTAGAAGATGTCATCAGTTTCAAATAGAGYTTGTGCTTCTCAAATTATTTCATAGTTTTTTTTTTTTTTAATTCTAATATTCCTCTTCATACAGCATAATTCCAGCATAGATACTTATTCAGCAAAATACCTGCACGCTGTTGCTCTGTCACATTTAAGTGCCAATTAACAGTTCATCAGATGACACAAAGTCCTAATCCYGGAGTGGGCCAAGTGAAGATCAGTTACTGATTTAGACAGCTTTGCCTCCATTACTAGTCCTTAGGCCAGCAACTGTCCTCTGCAGCCTACTGTCCTTCAGACCTCCTCCCTCCAGAGCTGGATGCAGTTAGACAGTCATGCCTGGCTGACATACTTCTTGACAGTCTTTGTGTGTCCAATCCTTGCTCAGTTGCTGCTGGACAGCAGGTTTTTCCTGGCATCACTGTGGCTTTTAATCCACAGTTCTCCACAGCTTTTCYACAGTTTTGAAGTCTTCCTCAATACCACCTCTCCTGCAGCAGCAGTTAATTCACCCCTGCAATGCAGCTGCTGACATCTCCTTGTTTTTGAAGAAGATGAGGAGTCAGCATCTGCCCTAGGCAAGATTCTGGTGCTTTGTTATACACATTTTTTCCAGTTTTGCACCTTCTTTCTTTTCTCAGTGKAGAGGTTTCAGCCCTGATGAGTAAGGTAAGACTAGCAACTTTTCTGTCAGATCCTTTGCCCTTTAGCTTCCCTTCAGGAGCTTCTTCCCTTCTTTTCTGATTCCGTAACTAATGCAATTACTTCTCTGACTGTTTCCAAGATTTTCCATCTGCTCAAAACAGGCACTTGTGCGTTCTCTTGCTAATTAATGTGTTCTAAAATCATTATGTTCATCAACCAAGTTTCATCACTTCCATTTTTTTCTGTAATAGTCAACTCTATTGCCCTAAGTCAAACACTAGTATTTCGACATTCAAAATTTAGTAAACTCAGTTTTGAACAGAGACTAAACACTTAAAGAAGTCACTGCTAACCTGGAGTACAGACAAAGCATTAGTATGCTGTACTTACTTGTTATCAAGCTTCATACCTCTGGCTCAAACTGGAAGAAATTAAGACATTCCTAGTATCAATTCTTTCTGCAGCTTTGGAGTCTGACTCAAAACACTGTCTACTGCAGTCTGTATTGGGTTTTGTTAAGTATATTTGAAGCTGTGCCAGCTTTTGCTTTATCTTACTACTTGTGTTCTTCCTGACTGTTATGAAGAATTTTAGTACAGGCATGTATAAATAGTAATCTCCGATTCAGATGATAAAACTGAACTATTTTCAACAATTGGTTGTGAAGATGTTACCAACAGATAATTTTACTGAATTTGTCAAATTCAGTTTGAATGCACTGCATTCGTGGAGAAACAAGTTCCCTATGTGGTACACAGGGGAAACCAAATACTCAGAATTTAGTAACAGAATTTAGTAAAGATAAAAACTTATCAGATCCTTTAGTTCTGCTTCTGGTATATTTGGCAACTAAGGCAGCGCACTGTTCATGTGTCTTTAAATGAAACAAAGAACCCCTAATAATTGCATCTAGGGAGAAAACAAAATACTGCTTAGATATAAAAAAAATGCTTTAGCTTTGTGTGGTGCTTAGCACACTATCTTATTCATACTTAAAATCTGAGAGCTATTAGAAAGATCTATTCCACAGCCTACACACCTAGTCAATCTCTTAGATGACAAAAGACACAAAGGGTTTACTCTTTACCATACAAGGACTAAATAACAAAGTTACTCTTACTGATATATACAGAGTTACTTGACCACTTTTGGCAACCAAAAGAAAGATTATTTACCAGTAACTACACTTCTTTGAAATATATTGGCCATATATACCTTTGTATTGCTGGTGTTCTTACTGCAAGCACCTTAACCAGATGCCAATTTTGTTTTATCATTATCTATAGGCATGTTTATGCCCTCTCTCATCCAGCAGCCATATAAAGGTAGATTGTGCCCTGTGGTGCTGTTTCTCTCAACTCAAGGACTTAAGAATCCTGTGGTTCTCAGGAAAACTGTCTTTTCAGAAGAGAGGCAATAAAAGCTTGGTAGTGAACCTATCTGACACTAACACTACATATACCAGTCCTGAAGATCAACTATAGAATAGGRATCCTGTGCTATCCAGTCTGTTGATATATGTATGGCATGATGATGATGTAAATATGCCATCATTTGGGCAAACACAGACAGCATGCTCCTGGACATGAGTGAGAATTCATAACATGCATTTGGCATTGCTATGAATTCTAGTTATCAAAACGCRAAGTCAGTGAGGCTGTTGAATTACTAGGGTGAAGTCCCCAACCAGGCAGAGAAAYACCTGCAATTATCTTTCAAGGCAAAGGTGGAAAACCCAACTGTGTCCCTTGGTGGAAACTGGGAGGAGGGTAGCCACTGACAGAGKAACAATAGCATCAAAGGAAAGAACCACCACAGCCCTGCTGGGAGGGCTTGTTCGTAGAGTCAARCATGCTGAGGGACACAAGCACAGCCTTACGTGAAAGGTAACATGAGCACAGGGTGCCATATGGCTCAGGACTGCCAAACAAGTCTACAACGTGATGACAGGGCCTGCCTGTAATTGCCTGACCAGTTTTTCCACTACAGAAAAAATGCTCCTGTGGGAGACAAGCTTTTGCAGTTATTGTTTCCAGGCAGGCTCCAGGAAATCCAATCAGCTGTGTCAGGAAGAGGAAGGACTTTCCTGGTTTACCAGTTTACCATGAAACCCAGGCAACTGATAACTTTATATACTGTCTCTGGATCTTGAAGGACTTCAGTGATCCATTTAGCAGCTGCTTCTCCAAGGAAAAAGTAAAAGACTAATCCCCATCTCTGAGATGAGTTGAAATCACAGCCACAACTTCGAGGAAGACTCAGTGTCATGCAGTACCTTATGTACATAGTGTCATGACCCAAAGACATTTCAGATGGGATGGCCTGAACATATAAGCACTGCAAGTCAAGACTGTTGACTCAGCTGACTGAGCTGACTGATTTCTAGAATGCTTTGGAGTCCCTGTAGGCTCCTAAGGAATCTCAGAGCCAAAGATAAATATTAAATCTCACTAGAGATGCAAGTCTGATGCCTGGTCTTCAAAGGAAGCAATGAACCATCTTACATGCTGTTGTGTGCTTGCTCCTCCCCCAAACCAATGTGAATTAAGAGATATGACAGGTGATTAGTGCAACCTTGTTTTCTCCCTAAAATGATTTTAAAATAAGGAAAAAAAAAGGCAGAAAATGAGCAAAACAGGCAGAGGAAAACATAGGTCATGAGTGTGTGATATAGCTCCTCCATAGCCTCCAGAACAGTAGCAGAAAAAATAATAAAACCTAGTACAGATTTAGCAAATGAAAGCAAACAGTAAATGAAACAAAGGAAAAAGTACTGAGAAATCAGGGGCGCAATTTCTGCAGGCTTTAGCAAGATAAAAACGCTCCAGAGGAGCCAAGCTAGTGAAAGAGTCTTATGATACACCCTSCTCCTCTGGGACTGCATGTAGACGAACAGAGGAACATGGCCAACAAGTACTGTGAACATGCACAAAAACCTTGGACTGGACCACAAGTGATATGAACATACCCCGTACGTACAGATAGACAGATGCACACTTGGAGGAGAAAGCTGGATTCCCTTCTGAGAAGCATTAGCATAGGGACTTCCAACAGGCTGTCTGCCAAGGGGGATAATTAGGCTAAATAAAAATACACAACAGTAACAGCCCCACAAATGAGGATAATTTAATTACCACGTTGGATATAGGAGACCCACTTCCCATGAGTTTTCCATTGTGACCACAGAGAAGACAATAGCAACATAACATGCTCAGAAAGGAAGATTCATTTGCTAAAAAGAAGAGGCTTTCTATTAGGGTCTGCATATTAAACAACGTTACAGCTTTCTATAATCACGTCATAATCTTTCCATAAAATTCAATCAAAGCAACAGCTTGTGAGTATCCAAAAATCAATGGAACCGTATGCAAAATGATTGCAGAGGTAATATTGGAAGTTATTTCAATACTCAAGCCATGGTGGCTGTAAGGAACATCTAAATAATAGGGAAGCAGCTGTCCTGCAAACACCTCTTACAGAAAGTCTCCTCTCCCTCAAATTCAGAGAAAACAAAAATGATACGCAAACTGCAGTTCACTTAACAATACCAAACCATTTGATTTTTGGACAGAGGCCACTTCCACCCACTCATCTTCCTAAGATAAAATAGCTGTTRAACTGGACAGGGCATAGTCTCATCTGGAATCCCAGCCCACTAGTGTAGTTTCACTGAGCTGAATTTAAAACACAGGAGCTGCAGATTTGCTTTATTCATTAGTGCAGAAATGYAATATAAGGGGAGAGCTAACGTGTTGGGCTTCTGAAGAGCTTTATACACTGTGTAACACACCTTTCRAGTGCTCATCTGTTACATGAGAGAGAAGGGGAAATATTTTCCCTCCCTTTCTCTCTAGTGAAAACACTTAGCAGACAGTACATGCTCAGTTCTTTTGAAAATAACGGAGTGAGTGTTCCCACTCAATTATTTAAAAGAGTTGAGTAATTGCAGTCCTGTCAGCTCAAAAAACATCTCTCTGGCTAAAGCCACCGTACAAAAACATTTCTGTGCAGGYGGTCATAGTACTGCTAGTTTCCTTTCTATTTACTTTCATATTCTGCGAGTCAAAGTCCCATGCGAGGGATGAGGTTGGACGCCCCAACCCATGTCTAGTTCTGCCTAAGAATAAATCTCAGTCACTAGAAGGAAGAGGGRCGGAAGGTGAGGACACCTTGAGAGCCTTTTTGGAGGTAGTAAGTTAATATGTGGATTGTGCTGGCTGATGGCTATGTAAATCCTTACAGAAATCTCCCAGGGCATGGTGTGTGCTTGAGATAAAGATTACAATAGTAGACTTATAGAAAAATGGATTCAGACAGCCAGGATAGTCCAAGGAGGGAATAGGCCTGAGCAGAAAGTCCTCTTGCTAAAGACTCTCTGGAGAAGCTCCTTTAGCGGGTGCTAGGGAATTGGAAGGCTACCACATCTGCCTTCTGCAGATTCCAATGTAGCACAGACAAAAAGTGCCACAGAGTATGCAAAAATCACTAAAGGTATTTCCTCCCTACCCTTCAAAACACACAGAGAATTGCAGCAGACTACCTCCAACGCACACTCTCACTGTCACTATTTCTTCACTCTAAAGCTGCCCAAAACTTAATCCTGTCCAGAAAAGYGAAAGTGAGCATTTTGCCCTCTCTCTCAGGGGTTGCTGGACACAAGGATAAGAATCACTGGACTGATGAGTACAACCAGAGACTGGTGGGCATCCATCTGGCCTGACCATTCGAAAACCAAGGTTTGTTCCTTCTTTGCGTCTCTCACCAACTATGGCTTCCTGAGACAGCTTTCAAAAGACTGCAATAAACAGCTACCAAGGCAAGTGAATTATATAAAGCATACACTCACATGCCTCTGGTATCACCACGTTACTGTGACGTCCATGCTGATATTATCATTACCCCACTTACTTGTTAGAAATGACTGTATTACTCCATGCAGTCACATGTGCTAATCACTCATTTGTTTCAGTGACTACCACTTTTTAAAGCTATTTGCCAGGTTATGTAGATAATTATCATTGCGGCCATCAGCAGAGATGTTGTGATGAAGGAACACAGCGAAATGCAAATCTTATAAATGCTACTTCATTACACTGCCCCTAATCACTGAAAGCAGCCTATTTTCTTCTTACACAGCAACAGTTGAATGAAAGCAATAAAAAAAAGACGATTAGGAAAGTGAAGTTAGCGGAGCAACAACATCTGCTGCCAAAGAACGATAAAAATGGTCTGAACAAGCCTGGATGTTAAAGCCAGGCAAACAGAGGCATGCAAAACTTCTCTCTACCCTGCAGCTTTGCTCCTCAGGTCCTCTGAACACAAAAACACTGACAGTGACAAGAATTTTCACTTCCTTATTATCAACTGGCTCACCTTAATGGATACTTTTCTCCAGGGTCTCTTCCCAAGTGGAAGAGCAGCGGCAGAGTCGTGTGCTCCTCTTGCATATGTGTTGTCACTCCAGAGACATTCTGCCCAGGACAGAAATCGATGCCCTGCATTAGAGAGGAGGAAACAGGTCACCAAGGGTAAAGGAGAGAGAATTCTGGCTGACGCCACTTGATCTTCAGCATCTTGTTGTTAATCGAAACAGGTTAACTTTCTCCAGTGCTGCCAAATATATCCACAAAGTACAGAATTAGTCTAAAACCAGGGAATTTGCTTTAGTCTGCAAAACAGATTCTGATCTGATGGGGTAAAATAAGGTGACAAGGTTGCTATTGCACTAGCAAAAAAGCTGAAGCAGGCCTTACATTTTTGCCTCATAAAAAAATAATCTCTATAAAATATTCATTAAAATGAAATGCCAAACAAAAGAAAGAGATGAAACCATTTAATCATAGGAATTCTGCCTGTGGAAAGTATCTTCTCTGCCTTCTATGGCTCAGAAACGTGCAGAGAGGTTCTGATCACTTGGCAACTCTGTTCTAAAAGCAGCAGTCACAGGGAATCATCCAGCAAAACTGCAGGACATAATCTTGCGAGGCCACAGCAGGCACCCATTAGCCTCCCAGAAGCTCTGCATGCTCAGCATCTGACATCAGACCTAAAGGACCTATTTCACTGAAGAAAGAAGCAAATATGGTTAATTTTAAAAAGAAAACAGGTGCATTTATTTATTCAACTTACAGCTTCTCAGGAAGCTGGTATCAAGGCACTCACCTGCGAATGACAGCTGGGCTGGAAGAACTGTGTCAGGCCTGGAAACGTTCCTGTGACTAACACTCAAGTCTACRGGGTCAGAAGTCAGGATTTCCCTGGCAGCAGTAGTGGGTGGGAAGGCCAGAAGTACAGAGACACTCCATTTGCCAGCAGCAATGGGTTAAAGAGCTCAGCGGCCACCCGAGGGACAGACAGGGCCGTCTGCTCAGCAGTCCGGAGCAGCGAGCTCGCTGCATCTGTGCCTTTGCACGCCGCGCCAGGTTGTGCGTCTCCCAAACTCCAGCCAATTGTTAGCCAGATGTCAAACTCGCTAACAGCCTAGAGCCCGGCCTGCTGTCTTGCGGGCTAAGGGAACCCACTTAGCCCTGGGAACAGCAAGAGACTTAAAGTGCTAATTTCACTGAAGAGGAAATAAAGCAGGGGGCCCCATCGAGTAGCAAGGACTACTACCTAATGGACTTGTAAAACTGAGGTTTTACAATTCCAGCTAACCTGCCGTGCTACTTACAATACCTCAAAATGCGCTGAGACATGGACAGAGACATGGAGAGAAGGTAAATAGGAATATTTAAGTGGAGGTGGGAAAGCAGCTGTAGGATTTGCTTAAAAAACAAACATACTGAAAAGCTCTCTACAGATGTTGGTTGGATTTGATTGGCAAACAATTTTCTAAAAATATCCTGTGTTTTTAATGGACAGCTTGTCAGTGGAGCAGTTAATATGCTGCTTTTCAATAAAGCAAGAAGGTTAGAAGCCCATGAAATCCCATTTATCTGCACAGAGCTATAGATTCCTGAATCACTGACTGGAAAAATAAGAGAGTTGCTTGATAGGTTGTAGTGGCCTACCAATAATGGACTTTAAATGGATACAAAAATGATTGACCTTTCCACCTTCTGATGCCACAGACCTCTGAAACACAGAGTGAAAAATAGATTTTTTTTTTCAAAAGGAACAGTTAATGAAAAGGTATCAAAGCTGACATAACATCCAAATTATAATTTGGATGCAAATCAAACAAGCTATTTAATTAAGAGCCTTCTAATTGGTACAATACTCTTCTGCTGCAAATGCTTTAGTGTGAAAGAAGATTTTAGTCTCGTGGGCATTCGTTTATACATTCCTCTGTTTACAATTTATCTTTTGCTTTTTGTAAAATCCTTGTAGCAGAGACTCCAGAACATAGTCTAGGTTACGTCCCAAAGGTTCCCAAGAAAGTGCCTTGACAACCTTGCCTCATGCCACTAGCCAAAAGGTACCTGTCTTTCTAATCTAAACAGTCAATGCCCTCTTCAAAAGCAGTCTAGGGAGGGGAAAAAAAAAACCCCACAATTTTCAAACATACTGTTTCATGACCTTAATAAATAATACTCTTAAAATGTGGCTGAAACCACCAGGTAAATTTCTAAGGCTTTTCAACTTTATCTCCACAAATACAACTATTATTATTTTGATGTACTATGTGACCACCAATATTCAACCTGCAGAGACAGCTTAATATATTTTCTACTTCATCATCAACAAACGAGCAAAACATATGTGCTGAAATCATATCCTCACATCTGTCATTAAGGCCCTGTCCAGCACAATAACAATTAAAATACTGTAGAAACAACTAGAGCATTCTCTTGTAGTTCATGGAAATGAGCATGGCATAAAACTGTAATGGGGAGAGCGAGAACCCAAGTAAAAGCTAATGAAATGAGCCAGTAGAAAGCAAGTAAGAAGGTAATAGATACAGAACTAAGTACAGTCACTTAAGACTCTTGTTTTTAGAGAAAAATGGTTTTACTTGCTTCCTGAAATTATAGAGGTTAAGCTCAATCAAGAAGCAAGAATGAGCAAACCTGGTGTGGAGCTGGGCTGCCTGGCAGCAAATGAACAAACAAGGACTAAAGCGCATGAAGCTTGTGGAAAACCAGATAGTCCGTGAGCCGAGTCAGCCAGACCCGGGCTTTCCGAAGCCTGCCCGTCATAAACTCGCAGTCACTTCCAGAATTCACTCGCATGCGTCGGATCACGGGGGGAGATTTACTCATTGCACACACGCATGTCAAGTCATGTGTTGAAGAACCTTAACRTGATTCACCACTTCTCAGCACCCAGCTCACAGGAGAGCGAGCGGTCACAGAGGTAGCCACTGTACTGAAAGAAGGATGGGGGGAAAAAGGACTCTCACGGTGCCGCAAAAGCTCTCCAGAAACAGCTCACACGTCCAGGAGAGGAAACTCTGATCATGCCACAGTGCAGCAAATCTAACTTTTTCTAATTAAAATGTGTATGTGCATGTGCCTCTTCTCGACTGAAAACTGATAGGTATGATGACAGTGGTCAGTGCTGCTCAGTTTGACTCAGTAAAATAGTTTACATTTGATGGAAAATAAAATTTAACTTGTCCCTAAGCTCTATCTCACTCTGTTTTGTAACTCAAAGCTATTTTCAGTTCTCAAGAGGGAAAGAGAAAATTAGCTACACCAATAAATCAAAAATCTAGGATCATCTAGTCTGGATTGCTTTTTTTCTCTGGAGCAAAACTATTACAAAATAAAATTTGCTTGAGATTTGAGAAGCATTTAAAGACAAGACGATCCACACTTTGGAACACTGGGACAATGGCTCCAGTTGCCTGGAAAGCATGCAAATTTGGTCATGCTTGCTGCTGGGAGTTGGGGCAGAGGGACATGCCAAAACTCCCTATATATGTCTTTGACGGGAGAGAAGAAACTGCCCTCTGGCAGGGAAGAACGGAAAGTAGCTCTGCTCTCTTGTACAGGCTGAAACACAACCGGACTGGTAAAGGAGGAGAGTGCTCCTTCCAGGTACCTCTACCGATGAAGGCCACCAGAAGGGAATTTTAAATTGTGTCACCATTTTGGATCATTTCCTGCTCTTCAATAAAAAAAATGKTTTTTCTTTTAAAAGCACTATCTGACAACATGGCCCATAGAGCCACRTGAACACTGCATGGTTTAACAGTAAATAGAAATGTGCCAAATTCTCTGCTGGAGCAAAAGCAACATAGTTCCATGGGCAGCAGCGGAGCTCTGCTGATTTACACTGACAAGAAGCAGCTCAGCTCTCTGGCACTTCCAGCAGGCGTTCCAGGCGGCAGCTTTGCTCAAAAAATAAAGTTATGCTAGGTGGAAGAAGAGCAAAGAGGTAGGTATGCTTGCCCTATCCATCAGGATAACATAACCCAAATCAACCACCACTTCATCTGCTCTTACTTCCTTAAAACTATTTCTTTGACACTCTTAACAACAGCAGGAGGAAGATCAATAGCCAGTTAAAAGCACAGCCCTGATATTTTACTCTGCACACTACCAAAGGTAATATGCATGTCTGCAGGTAACACCAATCAAACAAAGCAGAAAGGTCACTGCCTTGGTTTAGGAAAATTCTTGGATCTTTTCTCAATTGTAAAAGCATGAAAGCTAAATCAGAAGATCCTACCTATGGCACAAGTCAGCTTTGTGCCTCCTAAGAGAGGCAATARAAGACTATCAGATGGCAAACAGAAATATCTCAGCTCATGCACTAGGTCTCCCACACAGGCATAGTGTTTTGTACCACTGCACAAACCTGTTTGCTTAAAAAAAAATCCTGCACATCAGGTAGACCTTTCAGGGAACATACCTATCCACCCTTCTCCCCAGCAACTGTGCAACCTGGATTGTTCTTTCTGCCTTTGTAATATCTAGTGGCTATTGGTTGCACAGCTTATGCTTTAATTTCCAGAGCAAATAGACCACAGATGCTATGTCAATATAGACATGAGACAAATACAGCCGGTTGCCAGTTTGGGCTCTTCGCCAAGCAATGGAATCACCACTCGCGTTAATGTAAGCCCTTTGGCAGTTCGTCACCCTGGCGCTGTCCCAGATCAGTCTAACTTGACAGGCAACTGTGCATTCTGATAGTGGCGCAGCGAATCTGGGCTCTGTCTCCTGGTCATGTTTCCTCATTCCAGCACACAAAACCCAGAGCAACAACAAAACTGTATTAACATTGGAAAGCAGGAGAGAGGAAAAGAATACTGGCTAATTAAAGCCAGGAATGTTGTTTCTTGCCACAGCACTGGTAAGTGGTAATTCGCACTCTCCTAGAAATTCCCAGCAAAAGCCTCCCAAACTGGAGCTCAGAACAACCAGACACCTGAAAGTGTGACTGCCGGTTTCAACCCTGTTGAACAAAAATTGCTTCTAAGTGTTAACTGCCTGGAAGAGACCACAAAAGATGGGCAAATCAGAAAGTCTCCACTGGCTCTCAAGCAGAAGCGATCAATGGCTAGCTCATATGCTCAGAGGACCACAATCAAATGTCATTATTTGTGAGGTTCTACTTGACTTCACATCCCCCTTGCAGAAAAGGCTTTATCGATTCCTTCATGTTGACGAGAAGGGCAATCAGAACAGACTGCAGCGCACACAACCCCGTTGGCATTTTACATTAAAACAATAGACATATACACAAATCTTTTAAAGACACAGTAGCCTTTATGAAAAATCACTGAAGACTACTAACAGGATATTAAGCTGACAACAGAAAGCTTGATGCTATCAGCCATTCTCCAGCAAACCAAAGGACTTTTCCACATTAAATTTTTTTTCCTTGCACCACTGCTCATGGAKGGCACAAGAACTATTCTCTGCTGGATAATCTCTGGGGCAGGCAGAGGGAAGAYTTCATTTCTCCTGCTAGCTCATGCTCCTTCCTCCTCTACACAGCATTAAATTAGGAAATTTCTGCAGGACTCAAGTAAATCCACAGAGAATACCCATCTTTTTCCCCTTTCAGGCCTCTTCTTCCAAATAAGGAAGATCAAACGTACATCTCCTGTCAATCAGCTGGACAAAAGAACTCATAACAGTACAAACTCTGGGTGTTCATATTTTAGGAATGGAAAACTTGCCTACAGTGGAAATACTTCTTTAGGCTAGTGAGTAGGGGACCTCCTTTTCCTGAGTCACCCCTGTCCTTTTCCTCTGCTTCCACTTACAAAAGTCAAGCCTTCTGGGCAACTGTGCACTCAGCATTACTGAGGTGGCCACCAAGAGACTGCCAGGGAGAAGGGCGCTCAGCCTGCTCCCAGGGCTGCCTTTGGCAATATAAGGTAATGTAGGCACCACAGAGCCACGTAACTTGTAGGAGTACAKACAAGTATTGTAACAGAAGGAGCAAAGTCCTTGCATTCAACCCAGCCCTGTTCCACGTGCTTGTCCCCCTTCCTGCAGGCTTAGAAGTTACCCTCACCGGTCTTCCCCAGACCAGAGACCACAGATGCGTGGTACAGGAATGCTCAATTCCTTACTGCCCTGGCAGAAGTTTGACTCTAGCAACAACACAGTTTTCCTTGGATGCAGCCTYCTAAAGAGGAAGGTTATAGAAGTTCATAATGCCCTTTAAGGAGAAGGTGGTGAAAACCACCTCTACTTTTCCCTGAGACTTGATGTTTACAATTGAGACCTTCTAGTAAAAATTCAGTAGCAATAAAACAGTAGCATATGATATGCCAAGTTTTCATGCATTATTTTTCATGCATTTCATAACCCAGGCCAAATTTRGTGATAAGCAAGCATTATCTACAGGCTAAAACGATGGATGAGGAGGGCAACAAGAAAAGCAATTTGCAGGAGACTTGCAGAAGACCACCTATGTGTTTTAAGCTATACAGGAGAGGGAGCTCCCCAGGTTTCTCCTTAGTTATCACTTTTCCTGTAGCATAAGCCCTTCTGCCCCTTGCTTAGTAAAGCACAGTTATATCACTAAATGTTACCYGGGTGCAGTTTTAAATTTTGAGGCCAAGGCAGAGCTGTGGTCCTCTAGTCTTACTTCCTGAACAGTGAAGGACACAACTGGTCCAAAATGATTTGTCTAAATGAGCAAAATACATCCAATCTTGATCTTAAAATTGCTAAAATTAGTAGATGATGTCCTACAATCCTTGGTAAGGCAGTCTTACAGTGAATTAGGTGAATTAAATGCAGCCACAGCAGAAATACATATACTTCCAAATGGTCTGCATCCACCTACAACCTGGCAATCCACATAGCTGCTGATTTTAGCTTCTTCTCTCTGGCACGTTATTTCTATATRTATACTTTATATACATACACACACACACTTATACTATATATTTCTACATACATACTTAACAAACTTACATTGTATTCAAGCAAATAGCTTTCCAGGTTAGAGGCTAAAGTTGCACAAATTGTTTCTAGTTAATCCTGAAAGSCCTGGTAGTCTTAAATCAACATGCGTGTGCGCGTGTAACAATTTCACACTTTCCAACTCTACATAAAAATGTGATTCTGGCTGCTATAGTAGTATTGTCATGTCTAAAAGTCAAACARAATCAGATAAACATGGATTAAAAACAGTGCAGGTTTTTATTTTATTTTATTTATTTATTTCCTACACTGTCAATTAATAAGGGAATTCTGAAAGTAAAAAGAGGTTGGCTAAAATGTGCACTAAATCTATAAAAATAACAAGATACTCAATTATCCATAAAAGAAGGCTCTTAAAAAAATCTCAGACAGCTGTTTTGACACATCTGGCCAAGTTCAAATCTCATTCAAGTGGATGAYATACCAAGCTGATACACCTGTTTATCCCAGGTCTGAGTTTAGACCCCCAGATTCACATTTAAAAGTCTAATAAAATGCCACACTGGACTCAGATARTGAGGTAATAACTGAAGATCCTACAGTTACACAAGGCCTTATTAGCTAAAGTTCTACTAGGATGGTAAATCAAACTTATCAAACAGCAAATCTGCCAACAGTCGGAATTTCTAACGCCACATACGTGCATGCATTTAAATGTCCTTTCAAATGAAATTAGCAAACAAATTGGCCCCTTTGATTCCGGTAGAATAACTCTAGTCCAGTATCAATACAGCTGAGGACACCAGTCACCGAAAGAGGCAACTGCATCATAAGGTGAGATTACRAAACTTCTAAAACAAGACTCAGAACTGTAGAACTGTTCTGCATCCTGATTTACTTCTATTTTTAAACTTGCAAGGCTTGTAATTAATGGCTTGAGGACATGGGGAGAATTGGAACAAATTTCAGCCTCAGCTTCCTCTGCATGTTGTTAATGGCTAGTCTGTCCACTAATGTGCTCCAATTTTACCCACATCAACCACATGTGATACAAGCTGCAGGAAAGCAAGTGAATTTTTAATCATCTCTCTGATGTACAGTATAATTGCTGACTTTTATCAGACAGTAGTTAAACAAAGACTCAGAAAGAAATAAATAATCCTTAATTGCACAACTGCCACTGCTCACAATAGGATAGCCTTTGAAATGAGTAACTAGTCTCCATTATCACAGCTACACACATACTCAGACATGTACAAATAGCCTTAGATCAATGTAGACATTTATTTATTTTCAAACGAGGCATGTAAGTAAGTGTATGTGCTTATATTACAATGCAGAGCAATTATTTGCRTGTGACATTATCTTCCACACACATGGAAAAAGCATGCATCTGAGCACATTCATATGTCTATACACATGCACATACAACCTCCGAGTGGGTCACACAGGRAAAATCCTCCACAGCGTCATGTGTGATATATGGGCTTTATGCACACACTAACATAGACAAATATATTATCTCATTTTAGCTGTGGAATATTAACATTGACACAAAGCGTGCAATGCATTTTTGGAGCCAACTTTCCTTTCCTTCTTACTCTGTGTAAAACAGAAACTTTGACTCCTTGAGCCTTACAGCCTTAAAAAGACAAACACACATTCACAGCCCTGAAACTAAATGGCTCCCTTGGAGCTGACGTTTCCTTCTACTCCCAAGACATCCCCACCAAAGCAACTATGCACTTTTACATCCACAAATGTCATCAGCACTTATTTCTGCACCTGTGATGCCTTGAGGACCTACCATAAGCTAAATATATATATATTTAAAAAAAAGCATACAAACAATCCCTCCCCCAAAACAGCCTGCTGTCAAAATTGCTGAGAGCTGTGCCATAATACATTTACTTCATGTCTAAACGTATAATCAGCAAGGCACATGTGTGAAYGTGCCATTCAAGAAATGGCTCAGAGTTTAGTACCCAAGTTTGAGGCAAGAAAGATACAAAAGAAGAAAAATAACAGTGCTTAACTYCTAATTGTGAGAGGATAAGCCAGGAAATTACAAAAGCAGGGCCTATTTGGCAAATAAAATGTAAAATAATGTTAGAGAGATGTGAGCTTGCAAAAGTGCTGGTAATAGATTAAACATATGCACTCTACTATTTTCAGTAAGAGCTGGTTTTTCCACTGTACAGTTCCTACAGCCTTCCTTTTCCTTTTCAGGAAAAAAAAAAAAAGAAAAAAAAACACACCACCTTACTCCATTTAAATAGCSAAGGGCATCAGATTTTTTTGTACTGTATATTGGGACATATATGAACAACCTGGTACCAAATTCTAAATCTAGTATGGGAAGGACAAGAATGCCCATAATTCACCAGGGAAAGGAGCTTAATATTAAGGGCTAAGGAGCACTGTTGAAAGGTAGCACCACTCAGGACAATTCAGAAAGATTTTGCTCATTTTCCTTCTTTCTCCTTAAAGGGCCATTTCTGCACAGGAAAGCGGCTGGGGAAGGGGAGAGCGAGGGAAAGGAGGGAGCAGGTCCGTGTCTGTTACCTTGTTGTACTCCTCCCAGGAGTTGCTCCAGGTCCAGTAGTGAGCCTTGTACAGTCCAACTCTCACTGCCATCATCTCGTTGCCACGGTAATAGAATATGGGCCTGAAAAGGATGCAGAGGGGAGAGCACAGCTGCATGAGAGCTGCAAACGCGCCGGGCCCGGGCAGCCTCGCTGATAAGGGAGCCAAACGCTTTAACGGCGTCTGACTTTCGATTCAGCTATCAGTCAGAAACAGGCTGCTTTCTAATAGTCGCCACTGCAAGGTTTTCAATTAACGTTTTTTAAAGTGTTCATCAAGTTGAGAGCTCACATTGCGTGAGAAYGAAACGTTATACAGCTTGGCTGCCAGTGATTGTTAATCCTTGAACTATCAGACCCTGTTATTTCCTATAGAGCGTGCTGATTTAAACACCAAATGTCTCAGAAGCGGCGCGCACGTGCGTGTGAGCAAGGGAGACAGAAACAGGGATTCACCGAATCCGTGATGCTTAGTCCCCCTTTCCGGCGGAGGGCAGCCAGGCAGCACCAAGCGATGTGCCATTGCTGTCAGACACGCAGGATGGCCAGGGAGGACACCAGAGGCTGAATGCCACCCCAGAAAAACTCTCTATAAAAAAGYCCAGTAGCCAAAAATGCTTTAACTCCTACCAATTTCCTTTCCCTAAACCCTCTCCATACACCATCCACAGATATAACTAAAAAATGCTATTTTTTTCCTCCTAAGTTCTCTCAATTAAAGACACCTTTGAAAAATTTATTCCATCCAGAGCAGCTGCTGGTTTGTACCCTTGTACGTATACTACCCTTCCCCCAGGCATCCCAGCAATGGTCCCGTTTGGTTTCCCTGATAACGTGCTCTCATTTCTTGAGGGAACAGCCCAGAATCTTTCTGAAATGGACTATCTGCAGGAGAGAGGATTGATCTGTCGGCAGAGCTCATCATGCAAGAGCATCAGACTTAGCTCTTTCCAGCTGTTTCAGGCTGCTGACAGGATGAGAAACTAAAGTTGTTTATCACTATTTGTAAGAGTATGCATCTTTGTCTTCGATTCAAAGATGCCACGAGGCAGAAACTGCTTGCTCCTACGATGCCACTTTGAATAACAGTCTGTAAATGTACGCTAGGATTAAAATCACCAGGACTGAATGACAAGCATGGCCCAAGATCTTTTCTATTTTGAGTAAAATTGTAGCCTCCTTTACAGATTCCTTGCATAATGAGCCTCGTGTCCTTCCTCATTAGGAACTGCTCCCGAGCAAAGGGGAAAAGGCTGCTCCCAGCAGGGCCCAGTCCTGCATCCTTAGCGCACCTGAAATGCCTGTGAAATCAAGGCAGCTYGAGAGATCCGCCAAAATGCAGAACCTGATCTAAATTAGCCACATTAACAAAATTAAAAGCCCCAAACAAACATGCCACAGCCAGACACACACCAGTCTTTTTTCCTTGCCATAAACACTCATTATTTGACAAGCTATTATGTGCCCCTTTGATTTGAAGGTATGGGGATTAGTCTTTGGGTTTTTTTTAAATAAAAGTAAAGTATTTTCTATTTTTGAATGGGGACAGCTTATTAGCAAAATTTTGCTACTACTGGTTTCATTTTCTGCCTTTTTCTTTTTCATTCTAATTAAAAGAACACTACAACTGAATCCACTGTAAAGGTTTTTTTTTTTTTTTTT